>NW_019943350.1:130838-151135 GCF_002910315.2 Salvelinus sp. IW2-2015
ATGGGGAATCATTACAGTAGAGGAGAGACAGAGAGTAATGGGGGAATCATTACAGGTATAAGGAGAAGACATGAGGTAATGGGGAATCATTACAGGTAGAGGGAGAGGACAGGAGGTAATGGGGAATCATTACAGGTGAGAGGAAGACAGGAGGTAATGGGAATCATTACAGGTAGAGGAGAGCCAGGAGGTAACAGGGGAATCATACAGGTAGAGGAGAGACAGGAGGTAATGGGGAATCATTACAGGTAGAGGAGAGACAGGAGGTAATGGGGAATTATTACATGAAGTGGTGAAACACAGGAGAGGTAATAACCAGAGGCATGTGGTTGTTTAACATTTCCCTGCTGAGAAAATAACTGGGGAGTCCCACAAAATGACCCATGAAATACAGGGAGAGGTGTAGTCTGTCTTATCAGACACTTACTGTACCTTATTTCAAAATACTCTAGATTAGATAGATGTCTGTGTCAGTTGATCAATATAGCTGATCCTTTTGGGGACGCTTTTCTGTGTGTATGTTGTGTTCCATGTGTATACTGTACAAGGCCAGACTTTAGTGTGTTGTGACACACAGGGCAACACAACTGCGCCTAGTTAATTAACTACAGAAGAAACAATGTGGCTGTGGGTTGTTAATTACTAATAAGGAACAGGAAACAGAAACACATGTTGGCTGTGGGTGTTAATTCACATAAGGAGCGGAAACAGAAACACCATGTTGGCTGTGGGTTGTTAATTCACTAATAAGGAGCAGGAAACAGAACCACATGTTGGCTGTGGGTTGTTAATTCACTAATAAGGAGCAGGAAACAGAACCACATGTTGGCTGTGGGTTGTTAATTCACTAATAAGGAGCAGGAAACAGAACCACATGTTGGCTGTGGGTTTGTTAATTCACTAATACGGAGACAGGAACCAGAAACACATGTTGGCTGTGGGTTGTTAATTCACTAATAAGGAGCAGGAAACAGAACCACATGTTGGCTGTGGGTTGTTAATTCACTAATAAGGAACAGGAAACAGAACCACATGTTGGCTGTGGGTTGTTTAATTCACTAATAAGGAGCAGGAAACAGAACCACATGTTGGCTGTGGGTTGTAATTCACTAATAAGGAACAGGAACAGAACCACATGTTGGCTGTGGGTTGTTAATTCACTAATAAGGAGCAGGAAACAGAACCACATGTTGGCTGTGGTTGTTAATTCACTAATAAGGAGCAGGAAACAGAACCACATGTTGGCTGTGGGTTGTTAATTCACTAATAAGGAGCAGGAAACAGAACCACATGTTGGCTGTGGGTTGTTAATTCACTAATAAGGAACAGGAAACAGAACCACATGTTGGCTGTGGGTTGTTAATTCACTAATAGAAGCAGGAAACAGAACCACATGTTGGCTGTGGGTTGTTAATTCACTAATAAGGAACAGGAAACAGAAACCACATGTTTGGCTGTGGGTTGTTAATTCACTAATAAGGAACAGGAAACAGAACCACATGTTTGGTGTCTCTCCTCTACCTGTAATGATTCCCCATTACCTCCTGTCTCTCCTCTACATGTAATGATTCCCCATTACCTCCTGTCTCACCTCTACCTGTAATGATTCCCCATTACCTCCTGTCTCACCTCTACCTGTAATCAGACAAGTTTCAACTGAGCGTACATCGTTTAACACAGGCTGAATGACATGGTACCTACTCACATGAATTACATTACCCTTCTCTGTCTTGGATACCATGAAGATAGTTAAATAAATAATAAATAAAATACACTCACTGGCCAGTCTATTAGGTATATCCATCTAGTACTGGGTCGGATCCCCTTTTGCCTCCAGAACAGCCTATATTCTTTGGGGAATTCTACAATGTGTCGGAAATGTTCCAAAGGGATGTTGGTCTATGTTGACGCCATGGCATCACGCAGTTGCTGCAGATTGGAAGGCGGTACATTCATGATGTGAACAGCCCGTTCCATCTCATCCAAAGCTGCTCTATAGGGTTGAGGTCTTGGGACTGCACAGGCTGCTCAAGTAAACTGAACTTGCTATCATGTTCCGGGCAATGTTTTTCCACTCCTCAACAGTCCAGTGTTGGTGATCGCGTGCCCACTGGAGCTGCTTCTTCTTGTTTTTAGCTGATAGGTGTGGTCGTCTGCTGCAATAGCCCATCCGTGACAAGGATCGACGAGTTGTGCGTTCCGAGATGCCCTTCTGCACACCACTGTTGTACTGCCCTGTTATTTGTCTGTGGCCCGCCTGTTAGCTTGCACAATTCTTGCCATTCTCTTTGGACCTCTCTGATTAACAAGCTGTTTTCCCACACAGGATTGCCGTTTGTCGCACCATTTTGTTTGTCGCACCATTATCGGTAAACCCTAGACCAGGGCTCTCCAATCCTGTTCCTGGAGAGCTACTGTCCTGTAGGTTTTCACTCCAACCCTAATCTAGCACACCTGATTCTAATAATTAGCTGTTTGGTAAGCTGAATCAGGTTAGTTACAGCTGGGGTTGGAGTTAAAACCTACAGGAGGGTAGCTCTCCAGAAACAGGGTTGGAGAGCCCCGACCTAGACACTGTCGTGCGTGAAAAGCCCAGGCGGGCATCCGTTTCTGAGATAGTGGATCCGACGCGCCTGGCACTAATGATCATACCACGCTCAAAGTCACTTAGGTCACATGTTTCGGCCATTCTAACGTTCAATCAAGCAATACCTGAATGCCTGGACGCCCGTCTGCCTGCTTTATATAGCCAGCCACGGCCGCGTGACTCTCTGTCTAGGAGCTATCAATTTTTTGTGAGCAGGGTGATGTACCTAATAAACTGGCTGGTGAGTGTACGTTAATAAACAACCACAATTATACATTTGGTTTGCTGATGCAGTTAGGCCTACATAACAGCAACTTTAGAAAAGGATACCCAGGTACAGGTGATATCTTGCACATACTAATTCTACGTGACATTGAGAGTAATGAAGAGTTGGAGAAGGATATGACACATCCCAAATGGCACCCTATTCCCTTTATAGTGCACTACTTTTGACCAGAGCCCTATGGAAAGTTGCCGTGGGAAGTAGGGTTGCTGAGGGTGCTGCACTCCTGTATGAGCGGACATAAATAGTAATCAACAGTGCAGGGAGACCATTTTTTTCAGCACTCCCACCCCTAAACATCTCTTTCTGCAGGGCTCCGGTCAAAAGTAGCACACTGTGTAGGGACCCGTGGAGGTTGCTGAGGGGAGGATGGCTCATAATAATGGCTGGAATGAACCAAATGGAATGGCATCAAACCATGTGTTTGATATATTTGATACCATTCCACTATTACCACGAGCCCATCCTCCCCAATTAAGGTGCCACCAACCTCCTGTGGAAGGGAATAGGTTGTAGCAGGAAGCGTTTAGTGGTACAGTATGGCAACAACAATCCCCAGTATATTTACTAAGAGTGTTAGAAGTACAGTGTTGTGGATAAAGACATTCTCAGGAGGTGATTAGGGTCTAAACAGCCCATTTCAGTGTAAGGTCTGAACAGATCTTCTAATCAGGGCTGTGGTCTGAGACAGAGACTGGTGGTAGATCATGGCGGCTCTACCTTCCAACCACACAGCCCTAGCCTCAGCATTGGTCTTGTTGTTCACTGTATTGTTGATGTGGAGAGGCCGTTTTCTCTATCACTCTATACTCTATTGAATGTTTACTCTATTGTTATGATTGTTCCTGACCCCACTCCCCCCAGTGTTGTTTATATGGAGAGGCCTCTGGACACAAAGGAGGTTTCTGGGCTCTTAGGCTAGTCCTGAGAATGGAGTGTGTTGTATTAAAAAACCATTAGGCGTAGCCTGAGGGCCAGTCTGTTTGTGCTATAATGCCAACTCAATAAGCAATAGAGTTGTCAAAAACACACACATATCTGGGACCAGGCTAGGAGAGACCCACCCTGTTAGATTGCAGTAGCATGCTAAGCTGAAAGAGCTGGTGAACACTATTCAACCTGATCGACCGCCAAACTCAACTACACTGAACAAAAATATAAACAAAACATGTAAAGCGTTGATCCCATGTTTCATGAGCTGAAAGAAAATATCCCAGAGATTTTGTGCACAAATTTGTTTACATCCCTGTTAGTGAGCATTTCTCCTTCGCCAAGATAATCCATCAACCTGACAGGTGTGGCATATCAAGAAGATGATTAAACAGCATGATCATTACACAGGTGCACCTTGTGCTAGGGGGAAATAAAAGGCCACTCTAAAATGTGCAGTTTTGTCACACAACACAATGCCACAGTTTTGAGGGAGCGTGCAATTGGAATTCTGACTGCAGGAATGTCCACCAGAGCTGTTGCCAGATAATTTAATGTACATTTCTCTACCATAAGCCACCTCCAACTTTGGTTTAGAGAATTTGGCAGTACGTCCAACCGGCCTCACAACCTCCGACCACGTGTAACCACGCAGCCCAGGACCTCTACATCTGGCTTCTTCATCTGCGGGATCGTCTGGGACCAGCCACCCGGACAGCTGATGAAACTGAGGAGTATTTCTGTCTGTAATAAAGCCATTTTGTGGGGAAAAACTAATTCTGATTGGCTGGGACTGGCTTCCCAGTGGGTGGGCCTGGCTCCCAAGTGGGTGGGTCTATGCCCTCCCAGGCCCACCCATGGCTGAGCCTCTGCCCACTCGTGCCATCCATAGATTATGGCCTAATGAATTTATTTCAATTGACTGATTTCCTTATTATGAGCTGTAAACGCAGTAAAATAGTTGAAATTGTTGCATGTTGCGTATTTTAGTTCAGTTCATATCGATCGTATTGGCTGTGTGTTTGTGTCAGGGTCCCAGTCGCAAAGCCTATGCTTAGTGCTGTCGTGTCTTTGGTATCGTTAAATTGAAGACTTTTAGTTTTATCATAGATTCCTGTAATTAGGGATTACGCGATCACTTTAGTAATAACGTAACTAATTAACTATGAATTCGAGGGCACCAGGGAAAGTTATTAGATTACAAAGTTATCATTTCCCAATATAACCTTTCAGATATTTCATATCTGATCAATGGTCTTCTAATTAATGATTGATTTACTCTACCTTACGTCAGTCTCWTTCCAAACGTCGTAAATCGCTGATCTGCACGAACCCAGTCTTCACTATGAGTCATCCATACATCAATTGTCTTAAATCATTTATTTATTACTAACTAATTAATTCACAGAAATGCATAAACAAACAAACTTAAAATAGTTACATGAAATGATGGGAGAAAATATGCCCTAGTGGGCTAAACCGGCATGGCGGCTGTTAGACAAAGGGAAGTTTTGCGTTCGACTAAGAATTCACTACAGAAGTCCATAATTATAACAATTGACATGCTAATCCTTACACATGAACGCTCACTCTCGGGAACAATTGCAATCAATATATATATATAGTTACGTCCAGTGTGTGGTGTGCCTTGGTCGTTGGAGAGAAGTTCGTTTTGGTTGGAGTGAAGTTCTGTCTCGTTGTGGATTGTTCAGCAGGGACATTCGTTATAGAATGATTGTTTCGGCGGTTGTCTTTCTTCGCGTTCAATGATACCGAATTCCCTAGCTGCAGACTAGAAGTCAATATTCAAAGACTTGTTATGATTCGTATAAGAGTTTTAACCACGTGGTATAGAAAGTAATTCTACTCAACCTTCGTTCTCCTCCTTGGAGGATAACATGGTCTGGGGTAATTCTTAAGAGTTGGCTTTTATTCAGATAGCAGAGAGGGGTGGTCCCATGGTCCTCTGACCCAACTGGCTCAGGGGCGGTCCTTGGATTTAGTTCAAATCAACCAAATAGTTCAAATAGTTCAAAACAAATACAATTGTATTTTCCTTCATTAAACAGTTCAAAATCATATTACAACAATTATACAAACAGTATCATACTCACTCATTCATTTTATACAACAAACAGATGTAAACCTCATATCTGAGTTATTATATAAACAGCGGTATGGTAATGTGGTCAACCCGTCTCTCTGAGTTTCCACATGGGGACAAATGGACCGGTTCATAGCTGGACTTCACATCATTCCTGTCTTGTGCAGAGAATATGAAATTATGTTCGTACCTCAAGTTCTGTGAGGTGGAAGAGAATTCCTTTGTCCTGAAAGTTTACCCTCGTCTTAATACTGTTTGTGGTGGGGAGATTCTCAGGATTTACGACATCTCTCTGTGATCACGCATGGGTTGAAGGAGTGGAGGCAGGTGAGAGGGGGATGGGGTTTGCTATACCCACGCAGGCAACGTCATGACAGTGCTATTACTACACTCGGGTGAGTTGGGGATTGAGATGGGTGGCATTCATCACATCCTATAAGCCACACAAACACACAGTCTATGTAAGTGAGCCATGATCCCAGCCCTGATTAGCCCCAGTGATGCTTACAGCAGGCTCCTCTCTGAGTGTCTCTGGTGATTAGCCCCAGTGTTGCCTTACAGCAGGCCTCCTCTCTAAGTGTCTTTGGTGATTACCCCAGTGATGCTTACAGCAGGCTCCTTTTGAGTGTCTCTGGTGATAAGCCCCAGTGTTCGTTACAGCAGGCCTCCTCTCTAAGTGTCTTTGGTGATTAGCCCCAGTGATGCTTACAGCAGGCCTCCTTTCTGAGTGTCTCTGGTGATTAGCCCCAGTGTTGCTTACAGCAGGCTTCCTCTCTAAGGTGTCTTGGGTGGTGATTAGCCCCAGTGATGCTTACAGCAGGCCTCCTCTCTAGAGTGTCTTTGGTGATTAGCCCCAGTGATGCTTACAGCAGGCCTCCTCTCTGAGTGTCTCTGGTGATTAGCCCCAGTGTTGCTTACAGCAGGCCTCCCTCTAAGAGTGTCTTTGGTGATTAGCCCAGTGATGCTTACAGCAGGCCTCCTTCTGAGTGTCTCTGGTGATTAGCCCCAGTGTTGCTTACAGCAGGCTCCTCTCTGAGTGTCTCTGGTGACTTACGCCCCAGTGTGCTTACAGCAGGCCTCCTCTCTAAGTTGTCTTGGTTGATTACGCCCAGTGATGCTTACAGCAGGCCTCCTCTCTGAGTGTCTCTGGTGATTAAAGGTTATGGTCAACAATTAGATTTTCTTTCGTCTCTATTTTTCTTTCCAGTCTGACACCAAGACTACGTCTTATTGAGATCATGTTCTGTAGTCAGAACATGCAAGTACCTCCGGTCCAACCCTTCTTCCACTACCTTTCTGCAAAACAGTTTTTATTGAACCTTTATTTAACTAGGCAAGTCAGTTAAGAACAAATTCTTATTTACAATGACGGCCTACCCCGGCCAAACCCTAACCCCGACGACGCTGGGCCAATTGTGTGCCGCCCTATGGGACTCCCAATCACAGCCGGTTGTGATACAGCCTGGAATCAAACCAGGGTCTGTAGTGACGCCTCTAGCACTGAAATGCAGTGCCGTATACTGCTACCCCACTCGGGAGATTAATATAGAACTTATCTTATGCTAATTTGACCTTATTCATTATGTTTGATAAGGGCCTTATTAAAATTAACTGGTTTGAAAACATGTGCATCCCCAAAGTTGTGTGTTTCCTTTCAAGTCTCCTCAGACACCTTAGAGAGCGAGGGAGGGAGAAAGGTTGCATCCCAAATGGCCTATATTCTCTATAGAGAGGACCCTATGGGCCCTAAGTAGTGGAGAAGACTCGTTACGCCAGGAGCACACTGAGCTGTAATGCTGTATTTAGAGAAACAGGAAAAACACAAACTGTCATTACTTGTGTCCCAACTCAACCCTTTACTCAACCCTGTGTCCCAACTCAATGGTCCCCTATAGGGGGATGCATCCTATCTGTCATTACCTTTGCTGGAGAATACACTGCATAGTGAATAGCCTACATTCTCTGCAGATCTTCTCACACATACTGTATACATGTAGGGCACTTCTACCATACTGTATATGCTAATGACATGCTTCAAACTGGTTGATTAAGGAGATGGAGGAGGTATTGAGTTATTTTAGTCTGATGGACAATTAAATCTTGTCATGGTGTTATGTCATGAGGTGTGTGTGTGTGTGTTTTGGTTTGACTTTGCTAGTCTGACTTTGAAGATAAATTATATTTTGGATGTTACCATAGGCTATTTGTAATTTAAACTGCCATAATTTGCAAAAAGATCAGACGTACTCAATATTTTAAAAGCAGAGCTGTTGTCCTTTAAATGTTGTGTCTTTAGAATTGGTTAAAATATATTTTTTAAATAACATACCATACAAATCAGCTGTTTTCCTGAAATTGGATCTGTTTTGTTGCTTGGTCAGGGTTTAGTCTGTTTTTGTTGCTTGGTCAGGGTTTAGTCTGTTTTTGTTGCTTGGTCAGGTTTTAGTCTGTTTTTGTTGCTTGGTCAGGGTTTAGGAGTTGAATAAAAAGTTGTTGACTGCCCTGTAAAGCTACAATACAGTAAGTCTGAGGGAGTTAGAAACAAGAAGCCAACACAAGCATGACTTTACACTGGACAACCATAATGTCCTGCATTGTCCAAACACTCTCATTTCTCTGACATGCTTACTAGTAATCCTATTTTTACATCCTTAATGAGAAATGAGGTCTGATTTGTTGACAGTGCTGAGCCAGAGTTGTG
This sequence comes from Salvelinus sp. IW2-2015, assembly GCF_002910315.2. Lineage (NCBI taxonomy): Eukaryota > Metazoa > Chordata > Actinopteri > Salmoniformes > Salmonidae > Salvelinus > Salvelinus sp. IW2-2015. The sequence goes on from NW_019943350.1 coordinate 139,444, forward strand.
GTTCCAGCTGTTTTAGGGCCCCTGGGGTTATATTGATGAGTTGGAGCAATAAGCAAAACAGTGGGAAAATATACCAGCAAAACTAAACCCACTATAAATTCTTCCCTGGAAAGTGGTTACAATTCAGACATTTATTGTGATTAGGAACCAGTGGTCACTGCGATTTGGTCATTTAGAATTGGGGGACCAAAGGAAAAGAACATGGATGTTTAATGCAGACATGCGTACACACACCCACACGTCTTATGTACTCGACTGTACTGTGAGAGCATTTTATACCGTGTGTTTATTCACTGTGCTCTAGAAAGAAAATTGTCCTTAGGGAGGGGTGGAGGTTATGTTATAACATTTTCAAATGKCACCCTATTCCCTACATAGTGCACTACTTTTGACCAGAGCCTCATKTAGGGAATAGGGTGCCATTTGATAATGCAAGCCCTGTGTGCCCTAAATTAACCAGAAAGCACTAGCTTTCCCAGTTCATTTCTACTTAAGGAAAGAACTCTTTTCACTGTTGTTTTTATAATTAAATCCTAGATCTAAACTATACTTATAATTAAATCAAAATGTGGGTTAAGTTAACTTGAAGTTTATTTTGACTTTTGTCATCAAACTCTTTTCTGTGGACGCAGTTTGACAGGTACCGAATGAAAAGTTAGGCTTAGATTATATTGTCCATTGAAGTCTGGAAAATATCCRTCCAGACACAGTGAGAGAGACCGTGTGGGTCAGTCTGTTTAGAAGAGGTTGTTCAACTCAGTGATTTGCGTGTTTTAACCTGTATCCAGACCTGTTATTACTAAGAGGTCTCTGAAACAGTCAGGACACCATGTACTTTCAGAAGAGGCTCTTCTAACTATTAACCCTCCTTAGGGTTGACAGCTGTAATAAGGGGTTGTCTTGGTGACCAGTCTGTAGAGGAGGACATCAGTCTTCCAGTAGCTTCGGCATGTAGCTACTTTCTGGTTTTCCTCAAGGATTCTAATCCATCGCTCAGACACACCGGTAGGATTGTCAAATATATGACTGCCGACAGTACTTAGCACCTCTGAACAGAGTGTCGGCAGTCAATCTCGTTTGTGTTCACACAGCAAAGACCWTGAAGTCGTCAGCCTCTCAGCCATGTTAAAAAACTCCAAACCAGAAGGTGGCAGGAGCGTTGCACTAACTCGGCAGCTGTTTCATGGAAACGAATCCATTGTRATTTACGTATAATGTCAATACTAGCTAAGGTGGTTAGCGAGCTTGGAGGAAGCATTTAGTGTTGTGYATTGCATCTGTGCACTTAGCTAGCTACCATCCCATAGCCTACAATGCAAATGTAGTGTWACTGGCTCGTGACATTTAACTGGATTTACAGAGAAAATGGCCTCTTTTTTCCTTTTTGTTGTCACTCCTGTTGSCTCCCCCACGTGGGGKTYYGYGCKCTCTGATTGGCTCAAAGTCAAGTTGTTGGCCACTGACAAGCATTGCGATTCTACAAGTAGAATCACTAGGGCGGCAGGTAGCCTAGTGGTTAGAGCGTTGGGTCAGTAACTGGATCAAATCCCCGAACTGACAAGGTAAAAATCTGTCGATCTGCCCCTGAACATGGCAGTTAACCTACTGTTTGTTCCCTGGTAAGCTGTTATTGTAAATAAGAATTTGTTCCTAACTGACTTGCCTAGTTACATTTTTTTTTACATTTATATAGGTTTGTCGCTACCGGGTTGCCACACAGCAGGTATCGCTTCTGTTCTAGCAGGAGAAGGAACGGCCTCCCACTGTGATAAGTGAGATTCTGGTTTCATGCTTTTTTTAATGTATATAATATTTCTATTCACAATGAATAACAGATCAAATGTAAATATGTAAATTTTTCCGGTGCTTCATGCTTAAGGGACTTTGTCCTAGTGTAACAGTTTAACTTTAGTCCGTCCCCTCACCCCGACCCRGGCGCGAACCAGGGACCCTCTGYACATATCAACAACAGTCACCCAYGAAGCAGAGCAAGGGGAACCACTACTTCAAGGTCTCAGAGCAAGTGACGTCACCGATTGAAAGGCTATTAGCGCGCACCACCGCTAACTAGCTAGCCATTTCACATCCGTTACACTCACCCCCCTTTCACCTCCTCCTTTTCCGCAGCAACCAGTGATCTGGGTCAACAGCATCAATGTAACAGTTTAACTTTACGTCCGTCCCCTCGCCCCGGGCGCGAACCAGGGACCTCTGCACACCATCAACAACATTCACCCACAAAGCATCGTTTACCCATCGTCCACAAAGCCACGGCCCTTGGCAGAGCAAGGGGCCACTACTTCAAGGTCTCAGAGCAAGTGACGTCACCAATTGAAAGGCTATTAGCGCGCACCACCGCTACCTAGCTAGCCATTTCACACCGTTCCACTAGCTAATAACCCTCAGGCTAGTTTCTGGAGTGGATTAGCCCTAGGGTTTTTAGTGAAAGCAAGGTATTGTTGTAACAGAAAATAGCATTCAATAAATGCAATTTCTGTACAACAATATAGATCCTTCCCTGGTTTCTAGAATAAGAGACTGCCTATTGTGACCTCAGGCTAGCTTCTGGGGTAGATTAGACCAGGGTCTTGCTGAGCAATTAGGATCAAATATTGTCGAGGAAAAACCACAATTCAACCAGAATTGCATTATTAAAGAGGAGACAGAGTAAAGCTGCTAATCACACCGCCCCATAGCCATTCCTTCCCCTGGTCTCTCCGTCTACGCCCCATAGCCATCCTTCCCCCTGGTCTCTACGTCTACGCCCCATAGCATTCCTTCCCCCTGGTCTCTACGTCTTACAGCACCCATAGCCATTCTTCCCCTGGGTCTTCTACGTCTAGGAACCATGTGTTTTTAGTTTCTTAATGGCTAAAGACTACACCAGCTTTACTCAGAAAGGCGGAACTGACGTGGAGCTTCTGATTGTGTGTGTGTGTGTGTGTTGTGTGTGTGTGTGTGTGTGTGTGTGTGGTGTGTGTGTGTGTGTGTGTGTGTGTGTGTGTGTGTGTGTGTGTGTGGTGTGTGTGTGGTGTGTGTGTGGCAGTGCTAATTGTATGGTATCTAATCATGGGACTGAGGGTTGTTAGTGGTTGGAGCTAAAGCTCTGCTGTACTCTGGCACGCTGACATTTAGGTGGACAACCAGAGAGACCAGAGAGATGTGAACACATTTCCTTTAAGGCTGGCCGTTCTGTCTATCTGTAGAGTCAGGGAGGAGGGGACAGTGTCTACCCGCCAATCAGACAGACCCCTGCTGGGCTTGGTGTGGCCACACTCTGCCCCTTAACCGAATATGATCAGAGGAGAGGAGAGGAAAGAGGAGAGAAGAAGGGAAGAGAGGAGAGGAGATGACTAATGGGTGGAATCTAAGGATGTCAACATCAGTGAACTTTTCTTGTGCTTCTGATATAACTCACGCTCTTCTTCTCCTTCACTGCCTTTCCCGCTTAATTGCCTCTTCTCATTAAACTACTATAGATTATCCTGGAGGTGTGAATACACTTCTCTATTCCCTGACTCCGAAGCTAAACTATGACACCACCCGTCCACAAACACACACGTACACAAACAAAGATCAACAGTGGGAAACCGTAGGGATGAAAGAGAGACCTTAATTGATTTGCATGTGTTTCCATGGGCTGGGGCGGTGTTGGCTGTAAAACACATACACCCACACACACACACACACACACACAACACACACCACACACACCACAACACACCCCACACACACACCACACAACAACAACACCCACGTTGACACACCGAACACACACACACACACACACCAGACAACACACACAACACACACACAACAACAACAGAGGGCATTCAATTTAAGTGCCTCCAGTGTGTCTGGGCTGATGCATGTCATAACAGTTGAGCGATTAGTGTGGTGGGTGTCAGCCCCTCGCCCCCCCCTGCGTCACTAGGCCTTATGATCTGTGCGTGCGTGCTTGTGTTTTGTGTGTGTGAGCGCGGCCATGCATCATTTCTAGTTTTTCCGGATAATGCATTTGTTTGAATAGCATCCATGATCTCTACAGAACAGAGATGCTTTGTCTTGAAGATTATTGTATTATATTATTACTATTATTATTCTGTACTGGTATATCTACTGTTTCTTCTACGCGCAGCCTCATGTATCTGAGCTTTATCAGTCACACACACACACACACACACACACCACACACAACACACACACACACACACACACCACACACACAACACACACACACACACACACACACACACACACACACCACACACACACACCCACACACACACACACACACACACACACACACACACACCCCTAACTGACGCACTGCTCAGTCTGAGTGATGATAGACTGAGCTAATGTGAGCGGCGCCACACACCTCAGGAAGGTAGTAATTTACTTCATTCCCTTAAAAATCCTGCTTAAAGAGACGGATTCCCACACTCCTAATTACAGGTGTTAATAACAACAATTAACGACAGTCATTTACTAACCTGCTATCGGGCCCCGTCAAAAAGTAATGCACTGGCATAGGAAATAGGGTGCCATTTGGGACCCTAGGTTGACTGACATAATTCTTATTGATTGACCATTGTGATATGACTACCAAAGTGATGTTTAAGGTCTTAGCGGAGTTTCAACATTAGAGAGACTTGTCAGGGCTCCATGGAGCCAGAGCTGTGTCCTTTGACTGTGTTGAAGTGGTAACACAACAATTAAGTTGTTTCTCTGATCCGCTTTCATCTTCCTGCCACCGACCGACGCCCAGAGACAAGTTATGATGACACATAGACCTATACACATCAAGCTAATAGCAGAGAGGGAGGTACAGTAGTAGGACAGGGGCTCAACCTCTAATATATCACTACAATCAGCTCCCTATCAGCAGCACTGGACTAGTCTGCAAGTGAGATAGCACAGGGCTGACCCTGGCAAAAACACTTCCATGATTGAAATCGGGGCGTGGTCTGTGGATCTGTCTCCGTCCTTACGTTCGTACATACAAGCTGAAACGAGTCACCTTCGACTCCTCCTTATGGCAGCTTTCTGTCATTGTTTCTGACGGTTCAGAATCATAACAGCACATGCTTTCAGCCCCCCATGGATGCTGTGCATCATTTTCCTGATGTTGTCAGCCAACCTGCTGTCTATTTACTGCACTGAAAGAGTCTTTTTTTTATTTTCACTTCTAAGGCAATGGGCTATTTTTCATCATTGATTCATGTCCTTCATTTGTTGAATGTAGGATATTTTTTATTATATAAATATAAATTATGTAATTTATTCTGGGAAAATGGGGTTAGGCAGGCCTAATCTACATATTTGGAGGAATAGCCTTCATTTAGGGAATGAAGCATGAACTAGTTCCCAGATRTTTTCCCTACACAYCCTCCTTCTCACGCAGTTAACGGTAAATTAGCCTCGTGTTTACCCGGTCTAGTGTTTACGCGGAGTGGTAATCCCCCAAACTCACAGGCCAATCACAAGTCTCCTTCCGCCTCTACAGTTTTTTCAGGGTTTTAATTGGTTGAAAGTCCCAGTACTTTAAACAAGCGTTCTCATGAGTTTAGAGACACAGACTTCAGAAGTTGAGAAATTGTTGTTGACTCCGCGGACAACAGTTGAGATGCGCATATTGTTGTTTACTTGAAGCATGGATTCTCCAGTAGATTCGAAAGATGGATTTTCAACCTATGAGGACACTCCTCCACGGAGGCAGTTTAAGGAGCGCAAAACACCTTCATCACCTTTACCTTTCAGTGTGGAAGCGATCATGTTGGATAGGACTCATAGCGAAGGAGGGAGACGCGACAGCGGTACGATAGTCTCTCCCCTGGGGAATTACTCTATATCCGTGTCCAGACAGCCTTCTAGTCCAGAATACTTTATTCACAATTTTGACCCGTCTTCTTCGCCAGTTAAATCAGAGACGTCGGRACCAGGGGACTGTGCGTCATGGATGTCACCGCGGTGCAGGCTGACTCCAGCGCTCAGTAAGTGCTCAACCTTATACTGTAGAAGAGTTATTGAATAGCCTACGGCCTGGTGTATTATCGTCCCATGCTGATCTGTTGGGAAATATCCGTTATTTATGTTTTCTAATGTATTTTAAAGTTGTAGCCTATGTTGATATTAGATAACTTTTAAATGGAATCGGAGAAGTCTTAGTGTGCAGTAGTTTTATACCATTCCATCTACAGATCAATATCATTCAATACATCAGGGGAGAAGGCTTAATTAATGTATTTGTGTATATACACTAAGTATACCAAACATTAGGAACACATTCCTAATATTGAGTGGCACCCCCTTTTACCATCAGAACAGCCACAATTCGTCAGGCCATGGACTCTACAAGGTGTTGAAAACGTTCCACAGGGATGCTGGCCAATGTTGACTCCAATGCTTTTGTGTTGGCTGGATGTCATTTGGGTGGTGGACCATTCTTGAGCACACAGGAAAATGTTGAGCATGAAAAACCTAGCAGCATTGCAGTTCTTGGCACAAGCCGGTGCACCTGGCACCTACTACCATACCCTGTTTAAAGACACTTAAATCTTTTGTCTTGCCCATTCACCCTCTGAATATCACACATACACAATCCATGTCCCAATTGTCTCCAGGCTTAAAAATCCTTCTTTAAACATGTCTCCTCCCCTTCATCTACACTGATTTGAAGTGGATTTAACAAGTGACATCAATAAGTGATCATAGCTTTCACCTGGTCAGTCTATGTCATGGAAAGAGCAGGTGTTCTTAATGTTTGTACACTCAGTGTATTTTGATTCATGTTCTCTTTTTGTATATTAATGACATGTTTAGGCTATTGGGTGTTGACAAATACCACAAACACTCATTACGCCTTTACTGAGACATCCCTCTCTCCCTCCCTCTTTCCCTCCCTACTTCCTTTTCTCCCTCTTTCTCTCTTTCCTTTCCTCCCTCTTCCTCTCCCTCTTCCTCTCCCTCTCCCTCTTCCTCTCCCTCTTTCTCTCCCTCCTTCCCTCCCTCTTCCCCTCCCCTTTTACTTCCCTCTTTCCCTCCTTCCCTCCCTCATCCCCTCCCATTTTACCTCCCTCTTTCCCTCCTTCCCTCCCTCTTCCCCTCCCCTTTTACCTCCCTCCCTCCCTCCTTCCCTCCCTCATCCCCTCCCATTTTACCTCCCTCTTTCCCTCCTTCCCTCCCTCTCCCCCTCCCCTTTTACCTCCCTCCCTCCCTCCCTCCCTCTAGACCAGGTCAATCCCTCCTTGAGGAAACACAAGACCAACAGGAAGCCCCGGACCCCCTTCACCACYTCCCAGCTCCTGTCCCTGGAGAGGGAGTTCCATCATAAACAGTACCTGTCCATCGCTGAGCGGGCTGAGTTCTCTTCCTCCCTGTCCCTCTCAGAGACCCAGGTCAAGATCTGGTTCCAGAACCGACGGGCTAAAGCCAAGAGACTACAGGAGGCAGACGTGGAGAAACTCAAGATGGCCGCCGCAGGTGTTGGATCCAAGCCGGGGTTCTATCCCCCGGGGTTCTCCTCGCTGCCGTTCCCCCTCTGTGTCAGTCTGGAGGGTCTGGGTGGGGGGGTCTCAGGGATGTGCGGAGGACAGGGGTACCCCTTCAGACGTACCACTCTGTTAACAACAGTACCACATCTGGGGGTGTACACCTCACCTGTAGGGTACGGACTCTTTCACCTGTCCTGAGACTGGTCGGGGTGTGTGTGTGTGTGTGTGTGTGTGTGTGTGTGTGTGTGTGTGTGTGTGTGTGTGTGTGTGTGTGTGTGTGTGTTTGTGTGCGTATGCGATGAACCTTACAACAAGATATTAAATTGTACTCTAACTCTCAGGGGTGCTTTGAATATAGTGTGCTCGACCTACTTTGATATATTCAAGAGATGTGGAAGTGTACATTGTTATACGGTACCTTGTGTTCGCTGGTTTGTTACGGAAGTGACTAGCGCATCAGAACACCCATAGTACAAGCATCATTGCAGGGTAATTGTTCATTTATTCTATACCCCTGACCTCCTGACCTGTGCTGTATTTGCCAAAGCTAGTTGGATCGTTCCCGAAGGATATTGATCTGGTTCTCCCGTTTGTCTGATCACTCCGTAAATGCCAGATTATCTCTATAATAGCATTAGTGATGTCTCTGTTTTTGCCCTTCCTGTCTTTGGGAAAGTTTCTTTTTAGACTTTCATATTTGTGATATACATATAGGACAACATATTTATTGAATAAATGTAATATAATTAAGCAGTAAGAGTCAAGGGGGTGTGGTATATGGCCAATATACCATGACTTAGGGTTATTCTTAGCACGACGCAACGCGGAGTGCCTGGACACAGCCCTTAGCCGTGGTATATTGGCCATATATTACAAACCCCTGAGGTTCCTTATTGCTATTATAAACTGGTTACCAATGTAATTAGAGCAGTAAAAATAAATGTTTTGTCATACCCATGGTATACTGTCTGATATGCCACGGCTGTCAGCCAATCAGCGTTCAGGGCTTGAACCACCCAGTTTATAATATATATTTTATGAAGTGTATCTACAAGTGTAAATAGTTTGTGGTCTGATGTTGAATATAAATGTCGTTATTTGCTGAGTAAAACATCTAGTCTTTTGATTTGGTGTCACCTTCTTCTTATAGTTACAGTATGTATTTTAGTCATGATTATGCTTCTACGTCTGGTAAATACAAAGAACAAATTGCTTAAATTCGACAGAATTTCATATGCAAGTGGATTGTTTAATCATGTGTCGATCTGACTGTTTGATCCGACCTTTAACTTTGTACCTGGAGCTTTAAAACGTGTAGTATAGGCTATTTCACCTTTGATTCTGAGTCCGGACACAGTGGACGGATAAGAAAAACATTTTAATACCATGTGTAGACGCTGTCTGAAAATGTGGGCACAATCAGAATATGGACAAGATCAGAACAAGGGACGCATGTTAGGGCCAGGTATAAATTAGGCTTTAGCGTTAGTGGGGGAGGTAGATTTAACCAGTTAGGTCAACTAATAGCTATATACAGTATATTAAACAAGATAGGTCAACTAATAGCTATATATATTAAACCAGTTAGGTCAACTAATAGCAGATATATTAAACCAGTTAGGTCAACTAATAGCTATATATATTAAACCAGTTAGGTCAACTAATTTGACCTAACTGGTTTAATATTTAGTTTAGTTGACCTAACTGGTTTAAATATATCTGCTATTAGCTTTACCTAACTGTTTAATACTATATAGCTATTGCTTGACCTAACTGGTTTAATTATTATATAGCTATTCGTTGACCTAACTGGTTTAATATATATAGCTATTGAGTTTGACCTAATGGTTTAATATATATACGCTATTAGTTGCCTAACTGGTTTTAACGCATAGTACTATCGGTTAATATATCGCTTTTGTTGACCTAACGGTTTAATATATTGCTATTAGTTGACCTAACTGGTTTAAATATCTGCTATTAGTTGACCAGCTGGTTTAATATATCTCTGCTATTAGTTGACTATCTTGGTTAATATATCTGCTATTAGTTGACCTAACTGGTTAATATATCTGCTAATTAGATATGACGATAAATATAACGCACCTATTACTGGTATTTTAATATATACTTGTTATCTAATGTTTGATAATCAAAACTACACGCGCAACACTGTTCCAACCAACGCTATATACAACATGACTCAATAATATCGTATTAGACTAACTGACCTATTAGCTTTGTTGAATAACTAGTTAATTATCTGCTATAGTTGAACCTAATCTGGTTTAGATATATATAAGCTATTAGCTATGAACTAACTGGTTTAATAATAATGCTATTGAGTTGACCTAACTGGTTTACATATATTACGCATAGGTGTAGTTGACCTAACTGGTTTGAAATCATATATAGCCATAGTTTACCTAACTGGTTTAATATTGTGGCTATTAGTTACCACTGGTTTAATATATAATGAGCTATTAGTTGAACGCTTAGACTGTTAATTATTATATGCTATTAGTTGAACCTGAACGGTTTAATATATTAGCTATTAGTTGACTCTAACTGGTTGTAATATAATCGCTATTAGTTGACCTAGCTGGTTTAATATCTTGCTATTAGTTGAACCTACTTGGTTTTAATATATCCTGCTTATAGTTGACCTAACCTGGTTTTTAATATATCTGCTTATTAGTTGACCTAACTGGATTTTAAGTTATCTGCTATGATTACCCGGTTATATATGCTTAGTGACTCGGGTTTATATATATCTGCTATTAGTTTGACCACTTGGTTTAATATATCTGCCTTATTAGTTGACTCTAACTGGTTTATTATATATGCTATTAGTTGACCTACTGGTTTTACACTATATATGCTATTAGTTGACCTAATGGTTTAATATGATATAGCTATTAGTATACGTTATAATCATGTGACCTAACCTGGTTTAATATCGTTTCGCGTATTAGTTTGTACCTAGACTTGGTTTAATATTACTGCTATAGTTGACTACTGGTTTAGATATAGATATCTTAGCTTATTAGTTGACACTACTGGTTTAATATATCTGATGCTATTAAGCTGTGATGCTAACTGGTTTAAATATCTGCTATAGTGACCTTAACTGTTTTTTAATATATATAAGCTATGTAGTTGACCATAATGTTTAATATATATTAGTATTAGCGTGATCCTAACTGGTTCTAGATATATACTAGTTATAGTTGACCCTAACGGTTTAATATATCTGCTATTAGTGTGACAATGGTTTAATATATCTGCTATTGTTGACTAACTGGTTTAAATATATAACGCATTTAGTGTACCTAAACTGGTTTTTAAATGATTATATAGCCGCTTTATTTTTATTTCTGACTAACTGTTTAATATGATGTATATGACTAATTTTAATTATATTCTATTAGCTGACCTAACCTGTTTGAATATATAATTGCTATTAGTATAGCATACGTAACTGTTTTATATAATATATATTGCTATTAGTTGAAGCCTAATGAGTTTATATATATTGCTATTAGTTGACCTAATGGTTTTATATATAGTACTGTATTAGTTTGACCTAAGCTGGTTTAGCATATATACGCTATTAGTTGACCCTAACTGGTTTAATATATCTGCTATTAGTTGACCTAACTGGGTTTAATATATATATTGCTATTAGTTGACCCTAACTTGGTTTAATATAATCTGCTATTACGTGTGACCTTAATGGTTAATATATCGGGTGTGCTTATTAGTTACCTACTGGTTTAATATTTCTGCTATTAGTTTTGACCTAGCTGGTTTAGATGATTATTGCTATTAGTTGACCTATTGTTTAATATACTAGCACTATTAGTTGACCTAACTGGTTAACATATGCTCTTTAGTTGACCATACTGGTTTAATTATTGCTATTAGATTGACTACGGGTTTACATTATTATCTTGGCGATTAGTCTGACTCCTAATTCTGGTTTATTATATATCTGCTATTATTGAGCTAGCGCTGGTTTAACATATCTGCTATAGTTGACCTCTGGTTTAATATATATAGCTATTAGTTGACCTACTGGTTTAACATATATAGCTATTAGTTGACTTTAACTGGTTTAAATTAATATAGCTATTAGTTGACCTAAACTGGTTTAATTATATCTATTAGTTGACCTAATGGTTAATATATCTGCT
>NW_019943351.1:0-9338 GCF_002910315.2 Salvelinus sp. IW2-2015
GAAAGGCCCGGAAGGAAAACTAAAACGATGGTAGTCAGAACAACAGAATGTTAATTATCTCAAGACAACTACGTTTGTAATGTACGTTAATATTGGAGACACCTGGGGTGTTTTTATTTTAGCAAATGTATTGTGGATTGTCGAGCATAGTGTCCACTATCAATGTGTGTTTAGAATTCGCTCACTCTAGCACAGCATTAAGATCTAGCGAGATGACTGGCAGACGTCATTCGCACTAGCCTGGTCTAGGGGCCTTCTGTTCCCTAGTACGACCCGTAACGTATTTAGCTCGTAACTCTATTACGAATGGTTAGCTGTACATCGGGGTGGTATACTTGTTATCAACCAACAGCTACCAGGGACAGTTTATTGCAGTTCATTACCCAGGCTAAGAAGTTCAGGTTTGACATTCGTTCCAATGTTTGATGATGGCTGATTTCCTGGTGAAGTCCGGATGTTGAATCCGCACTAAATTGGCTTGCATATTAAATCTAAGTCCAAATAATGTATCAGGATGATCTGGCAATAAACCACGCAAAGAGACGCAGAACGCAGATCTCACCTCCCACTCTATTGCGTATGGAATCATCGTCTTCTCAGTGCACCATTCGGATAGATATGAGTCCGTATGAGGACACTTGGAGATCCTCTCAGTGAGTCATATTTTGGCTGAGAGCGAGTAGGTATGTAGGTAGTTGTCTTGGTGTAGAGCGCTGGTATTGTTCCCCCACTTATGACTTTGAGGAGTGACTGACCAACTTAAGGGCCTTTGACTATGTACAGACTTCAGTGAGCATGCCTTGCTATTGAGAAAGGGCCGCCGTAGGCAGACATGGCTCTCAAGAGAAGACAGGCTATGTGCTCACTGCCCACAAAAATGAGGTGGAAACTGAGCTGCACTTCCTAACCTCCTGCCCAATGTATGACCATATTAGAGAGACATATTTCCTCAGATTCACCAGATCCACAAAGAATTTGAAAACAAATCCAATTTTGATAAATCCCATATCTACTGGGTGAAATTCCACGGTGCCATCACAGCAGCAAGATTTGTGACCTGTTGCCACAAGAAAAGGGCAACCAGTGAAGAACAAACCACATTGTAAATACAACCCATTTTATGCTTATTTATTTTAACTTGTGTGCTTTAACCATTTGTACATTGTTACAACACTGTATATATATAATATGACATTTGTAATGTCTTTCTTGTTTTGAAACTTCTGTATGTGTAATGTTTACTGTTAATTTTGTATTGTTTATTTCACTTTTGTGTATTATCTACCTCACTTGCTTTGGCAATGTTAACACATGTTTCCCATGCCAATAAAGCCCCTTGAATTGAATTGAATTGAATTGAGAGAGAGAGAGAGAGAGAGAGACAGTCAGACAAACAGACAGACAGACAGACAGACAGACAGACAGACAGACAGACAGACAGACAGACAGACAGACAGACAGACAGACAGACAGACAGACAGACAGACAGACAGACTCACCGAGTGCATCCTGTAGGTACTTCTGCCCCACTAGTTTGAGGTACTCCTCTATAGCCTTGGTGGCCAGCGTGTTCTCTCGGAAGATCAGGTGCTCGTTCTCCCCACACCGGTCCACCTCTGACATCATCAGGTCTGTCAGGAAGTCCTACAGCAGAACAAGACGAGAAAACATGAGATGACACTACAGAAGACACTGCAACTCCTAACGGTCGAAACAATGTTGGGGATAAATGTATACAAATTGCTATAATTTCTAAAAACAAGCAAAGCAATAACAATATTATATCCTGCCTTAAACAACATAATAGTTTACTGTCAACTGAAAATAAGTAAACAATAAGAAACACTCTTATGTTAATCATACATCTCATATCTCATCAGCATTCTGCACATGGTGACAGTCTGGTAATGTTCAAATAAACCTGACAGGAAACAGGGACATTTCTATACCCATTAGCAGTGAAGTCAGACAGTGAGACTGTGTGTGTGTGTGTGTGTGTGTGTGTGTGTGTGTGTGTGTGTGTGTGTGTGTCACAGTGCCAAGCCCAGCCCATAGTGGTGTGATTACTGCTTCACACTGTGATAATGGGTTGTCTCATTCCTCTGATGCAGGCACGGAGGACTCTTTATTATCTGGAATACACATGGACGTACGCACACAGTAATGGCAATATGGAACAACAAAATCCATTCAGGATCAACCAAGCCACCCCAGGAAAATGTTACTGGACAAGCAGAGGGCACATGACTGTTGATGGGGGATGGCTAAATGGTTTGTGGTGCGTGCTTAGTCCCCTCCTGTACTCCCTGTTCACCCACGACTGCATGGCCTCATACGACTCCAACACCATCATTAAGTCTGCTGACGATATGACGGTGGTAGGTCTGATCACCGACAACGATGAGACAACCTATAAGGAAGAGGTCAGAGACAACAACCTCTTCTTCAACGTCCTCTTCTTCAACGTCGACAAGACAAAGGAGCTGATCGTGGACTACAGGAAACGGAGGGCCGAACACGCCCCCATTCACATCGGCGGGGCTGTAGTGGAGCGTGCCGAGAGCTTCAAGTTCCTCTGTGTCCACATCACTAAGGATCTATCATGATCCACACACACCCACACAGTTGTGAAGAGGGCACCACAGCACCTCTTCCTCCTCAGGTGGCTGAAAATATTTGGCATGGGCCCTCAGATCCTCAAGAAGTTCTACAGGTGCACCATTGAGAGCTGGTTGACTGGCTGCATCACTTCTTGGTACAGTATGGCAACTCCTTGGCATCCAACCGCAAGGCGCTACAGAGGGTAGTGCGTACAGCCCAGTACATCACGGGGCCGAGCTCCTTGTCATCCAGGACCTCTATACCAGGCGGTGTCAGAGGAAGGCCCCAAAAATTGTCAAAGACTCCAGCCACCCGAGTAATAGGCTGTTCTCTCTGCTACTGCATGGCAAGTGGTACCTATGCACCAGGTCTGGAACCAACAGGAACCAGAACAGCTTTATGCATACACATATCAATGTGTATGCATTGATATGTAGGCTACGTGTGCCTTTTAATTTTTTTAAATGTAATTCTGTCCTTGAGCTGTTCTTGTCTATTGATGTTCTGTATGTCATTCTGTATTATGTCATGTTTTGTTTAGACCCCAGGAAGAGTAGCTGCTGCTTTTGAAACAGCTAATGGGGATCCTAATAAAATACCCCAAAAATACCATAAGACTGCTAAATAGTTATTTAAATAGTTAACCAATAGCCACCCGGACTATCTGCATTGACCTTTTTTGCTGTAACTTGTTTTGACTCATTATCTACATGCATGAAGAATGTGACAAATGTGCACGAGAAATGTGCACATGCACGAAGCATGTGATGAAGCATGTGACAAATACAATTTGAGTGTTACTCAGTGTGAGTAGAACATATAGGAAGGAATGATACATCACCACTCTCTAAAAATGATCTTAACGTTAGAGGAAGACATGCTTACGAGTTAGATTTAATCTCTTGGAGTTTAGTCACTTTTCATGTTCACTGTTCATGCTGGAAACAGAGCTGTGAAGTCCCTGAACATCTAGTTAATCAGAGCGGCCCAGCACGGTGAGGACAAGAGAGAAGAAAAAGATGTAATGAGAGGAGAGAGAGAGAGAGAGAGAGAGAGAGAGAGAGAGAGAGAAAAGAAAAGTGAGACAGAAACAGAAATAAAGAGAGAGATAGAGAGAAAAGGAGAGAGGAAAGGAGAGGAGGAGAGAGAGAGGGAGAAAAGAGAGAGAAAGTGAATCAGAGAGAAATAAGAGAAAGAGAGAGGGGGGTGCTCAACTCAGACAGGTTCTGTAGTTCTAAGCCTGTTATCCCAGCTAATCAAAGCCTAGCAGCTGGAAGCCAATCAGAGCTTGATGTGCAGCAATAAGAGAGGCTTTCTGTTACCACACACACACAGAGAATGAAGCAAAAACTGTGTGAAAGAGAAAACTCCCTTCCATTTGCTGAGCACAATAATATTGACCTTTCCTGTGTGAATGGGCAGCCACCCGTCCCATCATTAGACTGGAAGTTCTTCTTCTCTTTTCTTTACCCGGCAGAATGTCAGCCCAATTATGATCTCTCCTCCAGCCTCCACCCCTCTCTATACATCTCTCCACCTCTCTCTCTCTCTCTCCCTCCTCTGTCTGCCCTCCACCCCTCTCTATACATCTCTCCACCTCACTCTCTCTCTCTCCCTCCTCTGGTCTGCCCTCCACCCCTCTCTATACACTCTCCACCTCTCTCTCTCTCTCTCCCTCCTCTGTCTGCCCTCCACCCCTCTCTATACATCTCTCCACCTCTCTCTCTCTCTCTCCCTCCTCTGTCTGCCTCCACCCTCTCTATACATCTCTCCACCTCTCTCTCTCTCTCTCCCTCCTCTGTCTGCCCCTCCACCCCTCTCTATACATCTCTCCACCTCTCTCTCTCTCTCTCCTCCTCTGTCTGCCCTCCACCCCTTCTATACATCTCTCCACCTCTCTCTCTCTCTCTCCTCCTCTGTCTGCCTCCACCCTCTATACATCTCTCCACCTCTCTCTCTCTCTCTCCCTCCTCTGTCTGCCCTCCACCCCTCTCTATACATCTCTCCACCTCTCTCTCTCTCTCTCCCTCTCTGTCCCTGCCCCCCTCTCTCTATACATCTCTCCACCTCTCTCTCTCTCCCTCCTCTGTCTGCCTCCACCCCTCTCTATACATCTCTCCACCTCTCTCTCTCTCTCTCTCTCCTCCTCTGTCCTGCCCTCCACCCCTCTCTATACATCTCTCACCTTCTCTCTCTCTCTCCCTCCTCTGTCTGCCCTCCACCCTTCTATACATCTCTCCACCTCTCTCTCTCTCTCTCTCCCTTCTCTGTCCTCCCTCCACCCCTCTCTATACATCTCTCCACCTCTCTCCTCCTCTCTCTCTCTCTCCTCCTCTGTCTGCCCTCCACCTCTCTATACATCTCTCCACCTCTCCTCTTCTTCTCTTCTCCCTCCTCTGTCTGCCCTCCACCCCTCTCTAACATCTCTCCACCTCTCTCTCTTCTCTCTCCTCCTCTGTCTGCCCTCCACCCCTCTCTATACATCTCTCCAACTCTCTCTCTCTCTCCCTCCTCTGTCTGCCCTGCACCCCTCTCTGACATCTCTCCACCTCTCTCTCTCTCTCCTCCTCTGTCTGCCCTCCACCCCTCTCTGTACATATCTCCACCTCTCTTCTCCCTCCTCTGTCTGCCTCCACCCTCTCTGTACATCTCTCTCCACCTCTACTCTCTCCCTCCTCTGGTCTGCCCTCCACCCCTCTCTATATATCTCTCCACTCCTCTCTCTCTTTCCATCTATATCAATTAAATTCAAAGGGCCTTTTATTGGCATGGGAAATTGTTTTTACCATTGCAAGCAAGTGAAATAAAAATAAACAAAGTGAGAAGACACAAAACACATCAACAAAAACGAGTTTGGCATTTAAAACAGTAAACAATGCATCCGTACAGATTTCAAAAACAATAAGACATTTCAAGTTTATATTATCAGCCTGATGCACATTGTTCTAAGGAATGTGCAAATAGCTGTAGTACGAATAGTAGTGGAAGAGAAATAAACAGATGAATATATTGTTTGTTTGCGCTCTCAACCGGTTGCCCCTTTTCTTGTGGCGGGTCACACATCTTGCTGCTGTGATGGCACTGCAGTATTCTTCACTCTCACAGATATGGGAGTTTTATCAATGTTTGATTGTGTTTTGAATTCCTTTGTGGATTCTGTGTAATCTGAGGGAAATGTGTCTGCTAATATGGTCATCATTGGGCAGAGGTGGAAGTGCAAGTTCAGTTTCGCACCTCATTTTGTGGGCAGTGGAGCATAGCTGCTTCTCTTGAGAGCCAGGTCTGCCTACGGCGGCCTCGTCTCAATAGCAAGCCTATGCTCACTGAGTCCTGTACAATAGTCAAAGATTTTTCCTTAATTTTTGGGTTCAGTTACTGCCTAATCTCTACCCCACTCCCTCCTCCCTCGCTCTCTCTCTCCTCCCCTCTGCACCCTCCCTCGCTTCAAGTGCTAATAAGTAAAAGTGGAACACTTTCTATATTACTGTCCATCCCATCATCCCCCAGACTATAACCTCTTACCCCCCCCCCCAGAGAGACAGGAGAAGCGAGGAGGGAAGGGATGGGGAGGGAGGGAGTGGGGAGGATGGAGGGAGGGAGCGAGGGAGCGAGGGATATGGGAGGGAGGCGGGAGGGAGAGAGGAGGGGGGAGCGGAGGGGGGGGGGGGGGGGGGGAAGGGGGAGGGAGGGGAGGTATGGAAGGAGGCAGTGAGGAGGGAGAGAGGAGGGAGGGAGCGAGGTGGGAGGGAGGGAGTGAAGGGGGGACAGGGGAGGGGGGAGATGGAGGGAGGGAGCGAGGGGTAGGGAGGGAGTGAGGAGGGAGAGAGGGAGGGAGGGAGCGGAGGGAGGAAGTTTGGGGAGAGGAAGGGAAGAGGAAAGGCGAAGAAGGGGAGAGGAAGGGAAATGGAAGAAGGGGGAGAGGAAGGGAAGGGAGGAAGGGAAGAGGAAGGGGGAAGGGAAAGAGGAACGGAAGAGGAAAGAAAGGGAAGGGAGGAGGGGGAAGGGGAGGGGAGGAAGGAGAGGAAGGGAAGAGAGAAGGGAGGAAAGGGGGAGGAAGAAGGGAAGAGAAGGGGGAAGGGGAGAGGAAAGGGAAGAGGAAGGGAAGAGGAGGGGTAGAGGATGGGGAGAGGAAGAGGAAGGGAAGGGGAATGGAAGGGGGAGAGGAAGAGGAAGGGAGGAAGGGGGAGAGGAAGAGGAAGGGAAGGAAAGGGGGGAAGGAAGGGAGGGGAAGGAAAGGGAGGAAAGGGGAGATTGAAAGGAATGGGGAGGGTGGAGAGGAAGGAGGAAGGGAGGAAGGGAAGAGGAAGGGGGAGAGGAAGGGAAGAGGAATGGAGGAAGGGGGAGAGGATAGGGGAAAGAGAAGGGAGGGAAAGTGTAGAGAAGGGAAGGGAGGAAAGGGGGGAGAGGAAGGGAAGAGGAAGGGAGGAAGGGGAGAGGAAGGGAATAGGTAGGGAAGGGAGTGGAAAGGGGAGAGGAAGGGAAGAGGAAGGGAAGGGGCAGGAAGAGGGGGGAGAGGAAGGAGAGGGGAAGGGAGGAAGGGGGAGAGGAAGGGAAGAGGAAGGGAAGTGAGAAGGGGGAAAAGAGGAAGGGAAGAGGAGGGAAGGGAGGAAGGGGGAGAGGAGGGAAGGGAAAGGAAAAGGGAAGAGAAGGGAAAGGGAGGAAAGGGGGAGAGGAAGTACAAGACATCAAAACTCCAGCAGATGAGATCTACTTACATTGCCAGCACTCCAAGAAGCCCTTGTCATCCCACTGCCTTACAGCCACAATACATCAGAGATAGTGTGTGTGTGTGTGTGTGTGTGTGTGTAGTGTGGTTGTTGTGTGTGTGTGTAGGATGTGTGTGTGTGTTGTTGTGTGTGTGTGTGTGTGTGTGTGTGTGTGTGTGTGTGTGGTGTGTGTGTGTGTGTGTGTGTGTGTTGTGTGTGTGGAAAGAGAGAGAGAGTGTTGTGGTAGTATGCCGTATGTGTGTGTGCTTGGCTTGTTGGGCACTGAAAGTGTTTCTTGGTTCCCCTTCCCATGAGAGTCCAACTTCGATTTCAGACTGGAACAATCAACAATCCCCTGAGGTTAAATGTTGAATATGTCACAAAAACCGCTCTCCCTGGGATGTACCTCCCTCATCTCCCGCAGTGATAACTCAGAGACAGAGGCTCTGTCTGAACAGAAGGCATCATGTTCTGAACAGAGGGCATCATGTCTGGAAAAGAGGCATCATGTTCTAAAAGAATAGTCAAGAAGGCATCATGTGAAGGCTCGAGTTACAGAGGCATCTGTCCGAAAAGAGGCATCACTGTCTGAACAGAGGCATCATGTCTGAAAAGAGGCAATTATGTTCTGAAAGAGGCATCATGTCTGAAACAGAGGCATCATGGTCTGAACAGAGAGGCATATGGTCTATGGCATTGTCTGAACATGAGGCATCAATGTCGAACAGAAGGCATCATGTCTGAACAGAGAGCATCATGTCTGAACAGAGGCATCATGTCTGAACAGAGGCATCATGTCTGAACAGAGGCATCATGTCTGAACAGAGGCATCATGTCTGAACAGAGGCATCATGTCACACAAGAACAAGACTGCCAATAGAACAAACAGAGTATTACTGTATGTACGCACATAGCAACATGCACAGGAGCTGGATACAGAACAAGTAGCTGAAGAAATCAGGACTTGGACATTGCCTGCGTCAGGTGTACATATTAAATATATCTAATTACAAAACACAAATAAAACCTGGACATACACGCACACACAGGGGCGGCAGGTAGCCTCGAGGTTAAGAGCGTTGGGACAGTAACCAAACGGTTGCTGGTTCTAATCTCAGAGGTGAAAAATCTGTCTCTGTGCCCTTGAGGAAGGCGCTGGACAATGGTGACACTGGCTGTGACAGCACTCCCTGCGGCTGTTACACACACCCTATCTGTGATGTCATATGTGACTGTAAGGCGGTGGGATAGACATGGCTTTCTGAAAGAAACACATTTCCATTACACACTTGTATAAGTGTGTTACAGGACAAATAGCACCCAAATAACGATTAATTACACACACAAACCTGAACAGACCCTAACCAACAGAACACATTCCGTTCCCGTATTGGAGCGTCACATGAAGTGGTTATCACAGGTAGGTACAGTACAGCCCAGGAATGAGTCCCTCGTTAAGAAGAAGACAAAAGAAGTCCTTCGTTCCCGTGTTGACACACGCAGATCTGTCTCTCTTTCTGTAAGGCGTTTCCATGGCAAAATGAAGCAGAGAAATGCACGAGTGAGAGCCAACTAAAATGACCTTTCTCACCAGTTGCCTCAATTCAGCCTCATCTTAGGGATAATGTGGGGTAGAGGTGGAGAGAGAGAGAGAGGGAGAGAGTGTCTTGGCATTTTCCTCCACCACATCCACGCTCTTTAAATTGGCCTGTCCTTGTATGTGGTTGACCCTGTTTGATTATTCAATAGCTTTAGGGGAGGAGACACACACCGGTGTGCATAGGGTTTAATAGTGTACACCATAAACCCCCAGAGTCAAGACAGGAAGCCTTTCCCATAAAGGAGTGAAGACAAGGACAATGTCGTTCTGGCTTTTGGGAATTGCAGTGATAATGCTGTAGAAAACAGAGGGTAAGAGAGATTACATCAACGATTCGTCCAATCAATAACCCTGGCTTAACAGCCCCGGGCTGGGACAGGACCCCCCCCCCCCTCTCCTCTATCAACCTTCCATCTCTCCCTCCCCCCTCT
>NW_019943351.1:9684-14665 GCF_002910315.2 Salvelinus sp. IW2-2015
TGTTGTTTTGTAAATGTGCATGGTGTGTGTGGTTGTGTATTTGTTTCTTAGATATGGTGCCAGTTGTGACTTCTACGAAGGTATGGATCATTTGGGCGGGTGCTTTCCCCTGCAGTCCACTGCTGTTCCTCTCCCCAGTTCCAGCTCTGACTGCAAGGTGAAACTCAAGCTGCCAATCAATGGAATCTGTCCATCTAGGTCTCCCTCGTCCTCTCTCCTCTATCACTCTCAATTCTTCTCTCATCACTCCTTTTTGTCTTTCCCGCTCACGACTCCAACACCATCCTTAAATTTGCAGATGACACGATGGTGGTTGGCCTGATCACCGTTGACGATGAGACAGCCTATAGGGAGGAGGTCAGAGACCTGGCAGTATGGTGCCAGGACAACAACCTCTCCCTCAACGTCAGCAAGACAAAGAAGCTGATTGTGGACTACAGGAAATGGAGGGCTGAGCACACCCCCATTCACATCGGCGGGGCTGTAGTGGAGCGGGTCGAAAGCTTCAAGTTCCTCTGTGTCTACATCAGTAAGGACCTATCATGGTCCAAACACATCAACACAGTCGTGAAGAGGGCACGACAATGCATCTTCCCCCTCAGGAGGCTGAAAAGATTTGGCATGGGCCCTCAGATCCTCAAAAGGTTCTACAGCTGCACCATTGCCAGCATCTTGACTGGCTGCAACCCCACTTGGTATGGCAACTTATTGGCATCCGAACGCAAGGTGCTGCAGAGGGTAGTGCGTCCGGCCCAGTAATTCTCCGGGGCCGAGCTCCCTGTCATCCAGGGCATCTATACCAGGAGGTGTATGAGGAAGGCCCTAAAAGTTGTCAAAGACTCCAGTCACCCAAGTCATAGACTGTTCTAGACCAAAAGGCTCCTGCCAAGAAAACCAACTTGTGCGCTGAGACACTAATTAGCAGGGTGTGTGTTTTTGTGTGTGAGATGGCACGAAGCAGCACATGGTTTGAAGCAATGAATCATACAGACTAGCAGTGCTGCTGCACCATGAAGACCAAATTGAGTGCTGAGACAGAAGAGAAGAGGGGATGTTCACACTTCATCTAATTAAATAATGAGAACTCTGCTACTCGAGGGCGACGCAGGGAAGAAGGGAAGAAGGGGAGGATGGAGGGATGGAGAGATAGAAGAGAGAGGGAGGGTGAATTTGTTATCTGATTGTCTGCTCCTGTGGATGAAGAGCCACTTAACACCATCCGTTAGCTGGGTTTACCTCCAGGACAGTACAACAGAAACACTAACAGCAGAAGAAGATGTTTCCTGTTCGCTGTGGCCAGCTGAGCTCTATCTGCCAAAATAATCATTCCCAGAAGTCCATGGGTCCTGATTGTAAATAGCCTCTACTACGAGACCAGGCGCCATCTTCCTCAGCGGATAGAGAAGAGTAGAATGGATACTGCGTTTAGGCCTGCCACGAGAAGAGAGAGTGATGGCTGAGAAGGATGCTCTGTGCCGCCCCAACACAATGAAGCCCTGCTGGTGTTGTTTGTGTGGTGTGGCTGACACTGCTGCGTGAGTGCACTAACACACTGGCTGGGTCAGGGAAGAGCTGGAGAAAGGAATGAAGGGATGGAGAAAGGAATGAAGGGATGGAGAAAGGAATGAAGGGATGGAGAAAGGAATGAAGGGATGGAGAAAGGAATGAAGGGATGGAGAGAAGCACGCTCTGACCTGTGTTTCTAGGACATTCCTAATTTCTTTAATAAGAAATTACAAGTCCTCTTCCTCATGCAATAAACACAAAGGAAATTACTCCCATCTTTGAATATCTTTTGATGTGTGTGTGTGTTTGGGTGTCATCCCTACAACACTGCATGACCGCCGTGACAACCAAGTCGTCTGGGTGGACGGACCCACTGAACCATCAATTGCATCCTCTAAGACACATATGTCAGAGTCAAGGCCCGCGGGCCACATCCGGCCCGCGGAAGGTTTTTTACGGCCCTGGGCATGATCCTTGATTTATTTATTAAGACCGCCCGCAGACCGCAGCAAGCCGGCAGCCCGCAGATCTTTTACACGCACAACTACTACATTCCCCCACAATGCAACGGTGACGCACCGAGCAGTAGGCTGCTTCATTTCAATATTTATTGGCACAAGCAGTCGTCAGCATCACAGTAAAATTAACTTTCAGATACCCATCAAAAATGGCAAAACGGAAGGTGGACACTGAGACCGGGGTTTCAAACAAGGTGGGAGTCGGAGTATATGTTCACTGGAGGTAGCTGGAAAACTCTGTGTGTCTTCTGTGTGGAGAAAGTGTGGCGGTACTGAAAGAGTATTAATCTGAGAGGACATTATGAACGAGAACCACGCGGACAAAACAAGAATATGGACATGGAACAAAGGCTACAAAGGCAGAGGAATTAAAACGAGGCCTCAAATCTCGACAGGCTCTGTTCAAAAAAGCCAAATCACAAGGCCAGGCGCTGCTGTCAAGGCCAGTTTTATTTTGGCAGAAGGATCGCTAAATCAGCCCGGCCATTTACGGAGGGGATTTCATCAAAACTGCATGTGAATAAAGTGTTGTGACGAAGTTTGCCCCAGAAAAAAGGCAACTCTTTTTAAATGTGAGTCTGAGCAGAAAACACCATTGCCGAGGAGAGTAGACCAGTTGTCCATCAATCTAAAAGAGCAGCTTGTGAAAGGGGAAAAGATTGTATTGCATATTCTTGGCTGTGGATGAGAGCACCGACATTTCTGACATTGCCCAGTTGTCATTTTCATCCGGGAGTGGACTCCAGCCTAAGCGTGACAGAGGAGTTTTTGGCTTTACGTCCTATGCATGGCACAACTACGGGGCATGATTTGTATGAAGAGGTGTCAAGATGTTAAATGAGATGGGCTGCCTTGGGAAAAACTCGTGGGTTTGACAACCGACGGAGCACCTGCGATGTGTGGACACAGGAGCGGACTGGTGGCGAAGATACGGGAAAAGATGCCAAGAGGAAAACGCGACAGGTGAGCTGACAGCTTATCATTGTATCATACACAGGAAGCGTTGTGCGGTAAGCCTTGAAAATGGAGCATGTAATGAGCATCATCACGCGCACAGTTAACTTTATCGAGCAAGGTTTGAATCACCGCAGTTCAAGCATTTCTGAGGGAGTTAGAAACGGAGCATGGTGATTTGCCTTATCACACAAGAGGTACGATGGCTAAGCACAGGGAAAGGTGCTTCAAAGTATGTTTCGAGCTTCGTGAGGAGATTTGTCTGTTCTTGGACAGCAAAGGGAAAGACACAACAAACTCCGAGACGAAATGTTTTCTGTGTGAATGGCTTTCTGTGTGACATTACGAGTCATCTGAATGCAATGAACTTGCAGCTGCAGGGTCGGGATCATGTCATCTCTGATATGTACAGTACAGTGAAGGCATTTTAAAACCAAACTGACTCTGTGGGAGACGCAGATGCGAAAAGAAAATTTGAGCCACTTTCCCAGCTGCCAGACCATGAAAGAGAAGCTCTCTACCAGTGCGTTCCGAGCGCACAGTTGGCTGATAAAATAGGTATGCTTGCCGCTGACTTTCGACGCCGATTTGCTGACTTTGAAGCACAAAAAGCAGGTTGGAACTGCTCGGTAACCCATTGTGCTGTTGACGTGGAAAGCTACCACCAACCTCCAAATGGAGTTGATTGACCTCCTGCAATGATGCACTGAGGGCAAAATATAGCGGCAGTGGGGTGCTGCGGAGTTCGCGCCGTTTCTGCGGTGGGCGGAGCAGTTGTTCGTTCGTGTTATCTCGCCGCGGGCAATGCCCTTTGCTGCGCTCGGAGGGGGCGCTGCTCTCGCTAAAAGGCCGTCCTGTTGTCGTTATTTGTGTGGCAGGCAACGATTTACCTGTGGAAAACTGGTGGTTTCTTTGATGGAACGCTAGAACGGAATGTAGACAGTCAGCACAGAAGTCGAACTATACTGCTTGAACACCTTCCGACTCATATTCTGAGGATTTGCTCAGTCGAGCTTTACCCTTTACCGAAACATTGATGGAAGCTTGTGGAAAGGATGCGGACACGCACCAAAGTATCTATCCTCAACCTCAAAAGTGAACATTACATGTGCAAGTCACATATTAGAGTTTTTTACTCATTCAAGTTGTATAAAAGTTAGAAGTTGTAATATTTGTTTTCACTGCAATGTTACTTCTCTAACAAAAGTGTTGTTTTTGAATTAATAGCATTGTTTTGCACTTTATTTTATTTAGGTTTTTCAATCCAAATTATTTTTTTAAAGCTATTTGCAGGTTTGGTGGATGCATAGAGAAATTGCTATTATTTGGTTTTTTTCTTTTGAAGTAAATTCTTAGCCCATTTTGCTAAAGATAGAAAATATAGGCCTACGGTGCATGGTGCCTTGAATACCGGTTTCTTGTCATTTAATGTTCATGTTATGGGGATTTTTTATATAATTAGGAATTGTGTTCTTATGTGGCTGTTGATAAATTGAAAGATTACTGACAGAGCCATAGAGAAAATATTGCTTGTATTACGATATATGGAATATGATTTGTTGTGAGGGTTTCAGTATGGGTTCAATTAGGTTCAGCAGATCTTATTATGGTCTCTGTCATTTGCTTGAGATTGTGTGTCTCAATGACTCTCTATTCGCACATTGTTTTTCTTGTTGTGTCTTCTCGTGTGTAGTCTGATATGTTGTGATGTATGTGTTGTGTCTCCGTTCGTCCATTGTTGACTTGACTCACCTGCCTTATTTATGTTACAGTCTGTCCTGTGGTCGGAGTTATGTCTACGTGATGGAGGTTAGGTTGAGAGAGAGGAGAGAGAGAGAGAGGAGGAGAGGGGAGCGAGAGGATATGCTAGGATGGGAGTTAGGAGCGGTACGTGTGGAGGCTGTTGTTGAGTGAGGTCGGAGGAGTGAGAGGAGGACGGAGAGAAGCCAGCGGGTACGGGGTGTGATGTAGGAGCCTAGCCCAGAGAAGAGAGGAGAGAGAGC
>NW_019943351.1:15271-23633 GCF_002910315.2 Salvelinus sp. IW2-2015
CCCCCAGAGAGATACGCCACGCGAGAGACGAGAGACGCGGAAGGAGACGAAGAGGCGATGCGACGAGAAGAGACGAGAGCGCACGAGAGAGAGAGATAAGAGAAGAGCAGACGAGGACAGAGAGAGAGGAGAGAGAGAGAGAGAGAGAGAGAAGAGAGAGAGCTGAGATGAGGAGAGAGAGAGGAGACGGGAGAAAGAGAGAGGGAGAGAGAGAGAGCGGAGCAGAGGAGGGAGAGAGACGATGAGAACGACGAGAAAGAAAGAGAAACAGAGCAGAAAGAAAGAGAGAGAGCAGAGAGAGAGAGCACGAGGGAGAGATAGAGACAAGAGAGACAAGAAGAGAGAAGAACTGAAGCGAGCAACATCATTTGGTTTACATGAATCTAAAACAAAACAAGTTGGCTGATAAATCACCACCAGAGAACGAACGGTGTTCTACGAGTGTAGAATAAAATCAAATAGCAACGATCATATAATCAACACTGGAAACACAGACGGATGAAGCATATTAGCAACCACTACTGTGGTACCAAGAGTCACACCACTATGTCACTGAATGTGCATTAAACCACAAAACAAATACCACAAACACAACTAGCATTCAGTACCACAGAACTACACACACCACCGTGTCACACCAGACACCGCAAGAGAGAGAGAGAAGGGAAGGGAGAGAGGGAAGAGAGAGGGACCAGACTAGAGGGGCTACACCAGCCGTACATCCACTAGAGAGTAGAGGAGAGAGAAGAGAAGAGAGGGAGGAGAGAGAGGAGAGAGAGGAGAATACTAGACGGGGCTACCACCAGCCGTATCCCAATAGAGCGAGAGAGAGAGAGAGAGAGGGAGGGAGAGAGGAGAGAGAGGGAGATACTAGAGGGGCTACACAGCGTATCCAATAGAGAGAGAGAGGGAGGGAGAGAGGAGAGAGAGGGAGAGACTAGAGGGGCTACACAGCGTATCCAATAGAGAGAGAGAGAGACTTTCTCTGACAGGGCAGGTCACAAACCATCTCTTCACCTCAGACACTGCAATTATAATGACCCTGCTGATTGTGATGCACCATGGAGGAGGGTCTGTCTCCACGCTTTCTTAAGCTAACGCTGCTAACCCTACCAAAACTGACTTCACATTAATAGAATCAGCAGCAGGGTGGTAATGGATGAAGGCACTGGAAATAGATTACTGTGTGTGTTTGTGTGTGGTGTGTTCGTGGGGTGTGTTCGTGTGTGTGGTGTGTTCGTGGGGTGTGTTCGTGTGTGTGGTGTGTTCGTGGACATGTTTTTACTATACTTGTCAGAAGTCCCCACAAGAATGGTAAACAAACAAAAATTTGACCAACTGGGGAAATTTTGTTAGTCCCCACAAGGTCAAATGGGGTTTAAGGTTAGGAGCTAGGGTTAGGGTCTTCATATGCTGTCGTTGGCCAGATGAGATGGAGGATTCCTTAAATATCTGACACAGTCCACTCAAGGATAATGTAGTTATGTTATATACAGTAGATCACATACTGTATATTGTGTAAATAAGTATTTGGTTGCTGTGGCCAGGGAGTAATCATAGACCTTTATTCCTAAAACATAACATTATGTAGCAGGAAAGGGAACCCAAATCCTGTGTAGAGTAGAGCAGAGGGGAGTTTGGCCCAAGACTTCATCTGCAGCTCGTAAAGGACAAACCACACAGTATAAATATGGATGTGAATATGAGATGATTGTGGACTACAGGAAAAGGAGGACCGAGCACGCCCCCATTCTCATCGATGGGGCTGTAGTGGAGCAGGTTGAGAGCTTCAAGTTCCTTGGTGTCCACATCACCAACAAACTAGAATGGTCCAAACACACCAAGACAGTCGTGAAGAGGGCCCGACAAAGCCTATTCCCCTCAGGAAACTAAAA
The DNA here is from genome assembly GCF_002910315.2 of Salvelinus sp. IW2-2015. Lineage (NCBI taxonomy): Eukaryota > Metazoa > Chordata > Actinopteri > Salmoniformes > Salmonidae > Salvelinus > Salvelinus sp. IW2-2015. The sequence goes on from NW_019943351.1 coordinate 17,167, forward strand.
AGATTTGGCATGGGTCCTGAGATCCTCAAAAGGTTCTACAGCTGCAACATTGAGAGCATCCTGACTGGTTGCATCACTGCCTGGTACGGCAACTGCTCGGCCTCCAACCGCAAGGCACTACAGAGGGTAGTGCGTACGGCCCAGTACATCACTGGGGCTAAGCTGCCTGCCATCCAGGACCTCTACACCAGGCGGTGTCAGAGGAAGGCCCTAAAAATTGTCAAAGACCCCAGCCACCCCAGTCATAGACTGTTCTCTCTACTACCGTATGGCAAGCGGTACCAGAGTTGCAAGTTATAGGACAAAAAGGCTTCTCAACAGTTTTTACCCCCAAGCCATAAGGACTCCTGAACAGGTAATCAAATGGTTGCCCGGACTATTTGCATTGTGTGCCCCCCCCCCCCCCCAACCTCTCTTTTACGCTGCTGCTACTCTCTGTTTATCTTATATGCATAGTCACTTTAACTATACATTCATGTACATACTACCTCAGTGGGCCGACCAACCAGTGCTCCCGCACATTGGCTAACCGGGCTATCTGGATTGTGTGCCCGCCACCCGCCAACCCCTCTTTTACGCTACTGCTACTCTCTGTCATCATATATTGCATAGTCACTTTAACCATATACATGTACATACTACCTCAATCAGCCCGACTAACCGGTGTCTGTATGTAGCCTCGCTACTTTTATAGCCTCGCTGCTGTATATAGCCTGTCTTTTACTGTTGTTTTATTTCTTTACTTACCTATTGTTCACCGAATACCTTTTTTGCACTATTGGTTAGAGCCTGTAAGTAAGCATTTCACTGTAAGGTCTACACCTGTTGTATTCGGCGCACGTGACAAATAAACTTTGATTTGGAATATACATCACGTGGTTTAGCCTCATTAAGTCTGGGTCTGATGTACCTTGGAATGTTTTTTAGGACTATTAGTTGGGAATATTTGGGGTGTGTTGTGGTGCTGTGGGCTACAATCTGTGTAGTGCACCATCAATAATGTAGCCTAGGTTTCCAGGGAAATGTAAAGCTAAGATGTGTGTGTATACACATGAAACGTTCAAAGCAGTATAAGGGACACAGAGCACCCTCCAGAGAGACGTTTTCCGTCATTTCTCCTGTTTTGAGAAATCTTCAGCAGGAGAAGGGTAGTTTGTTTGTCTGACGAGGTTTGCTGAAGCCACCCGAACTAACACCCCAAAAGACAACAGCTATAAATAAATGAATCAGTCAATATATTCCTGTCCAGGCTAAACGTATCCATTGGATTCTGGCTATGCCTTTAATAGGTTTTACTGGCTTTTCAATTATTAGTCTGCTTGTAATAAATGTTTGTAGAGGAAATTAGGAAATATAGATTTGTGGGGACATTGTCCCATGAAGCCGTCCCTGGTGAAAATCAACTTTGAAACAGTGTCTCTCTGCTGGTATTAACGTTTTACGACCTGTCTCCATGGGAGATGACAGGCAGATGAACGAGGGAAGTAAGGGAGAGATGAAGGTTTAACACTTTTCAGGGACACTGAATTTAATTAGGTCTAATTAACAGTGTGGCCATTTCTCCAGAGCCGTACAGAGCCTTTATAGCGTGTATGTCTGACCAACCCAGTGCAGAGACAGCAAAAGTCTACTGCAGCTCTCAGCAGGACCTCTTAAGTACTAATCGTTCATCATGGCAGTCTGATGAAGTCAGTCAGAGAGAGAAAGTCAGGGAGCTTCAAAGCTCTCTGTTCAATGACAATGTCAAGAGTGTCCTTGCTGGCTGGCTTGCACTCAAGTTGTCCTTGGCAACTGGAAAATAACATAAAGAGAAAAGAGCAAAGAACCCTCCTCTCACCGAGGCAGCAGCCAATGAACGTTGCATACAGTACAATAAAAGGCATTGCAGTAGGTAGCCAATTTGATAGCTTGAGAGAGAGAGTGGGTTTGGTAGTGTGGTAGAGTGTAGACTGCTACCTAGATGAGAAATCATCTCTCAGAAATGACCCCAAACCGACCCCAAAACAAGCTCAAAACACCATGCTAACACAGTGGGTTAATCTAGGCCTGCTAACACACCAATGCCTCTCTTCTCTTCTGTTCTGTTGAACATCCATCCCAAACATCTCTGAGCTTTACAACCCTGCAGGAAAGTGAACTAAGGAGAACTGAGGGTGGATTAACAGCAGTTTGGGATCTAATACTTTCTCTGTTAAACTAACATGAGCCCATCTGCTCCACTAGCGGTCAAAAGGAAAAAGTGAAGAGTCTCTGTTAAACAAACAGGAAATAACCTCTCTGGCCTCTGGCTCTGCTGAGACAGCTGCTGGCCCAGGTCAAATATTTAAAAAGCATTTAGTCAGGTTCGACCACATTCCTGAGGTTGACTTGCATTTAGTTTGAACTCGGTGACATAGAATACTACTGTAATACAGAATAAAAGCTGAGTTCTGATAGCTGTGTGTTGCACAGAGGATGACAGACATTGACCTTACTTAGCCAACACTCCTGTTGCAGTTGCTACCTTGAGCAAAGTCTTAGACAGGAAACATTGAGAGCGAAATGAACCAAAACATTTGTCAAACAAAAGTAAATGTGTGTGTGAACGAGTAATCTTTATGATCGCTAGGTTCCTACCTTGGCCTTGCCGGTGCTCTGTAGAATATGGACCAGTGCAGAAGCCATCTCCTCCTTGTTCTTCACACTGATGCCAGGCTCCAGCACAGAGCACAGCAACATGTAGTTATTGGTGGTGTACTCTGCAAACTCCTTATACATCTCCATAGGTAGGATGTTCATGCTCTGGTAGCGGGCCTTGATCCGGATCATGGGCCCTGGTGTCTTCCCTTTGTTGGGCGTCGGAGTGCTTACAGGGTACCACTTCTCCATGAACTGCCTCCCCGTCACCGCGGGGACTGGGATGTTGACCAGTCCGATGTAATTGTTCTTGTCTTTTTTCTTCTTCTTGTCCGAGTCCTTGTAGAGGTGGACCGTGATGCTCTTGGCAGCCGGGAGGTTGTTGAACTCAAAGTGCTCGCCCCAGAAGACGTTGTCGGTCTTGAGCTTGCAGGTGGTGCGGGCGTACAGGGTGTCGTCCAAACACAGCTCGCAGAAGTACTTCTTCTTGGCCGGAATGTCCTTGGCTTCGATGATCCACAGCTTCAGCATGTTCTCCACCCGACGGCTGTTGTCCTGAGTGGGGATAGAGAAAGGGAGGGGTGGGTTAGAGACAGGGTGGATCCCAGACCTGGGTCTTTAGTACATACTGACTGTAACTCAAATACTTGAGAGAGAGAAGAGGTTAGGGTCAATGGTAGCCAGACCTGGATCTAATACATATTTCAAATAGTATGCAGGTATGTTGGTGCTACCAAAGTTTATATGGGAATGTGGTGCTTCTCTCTGTAAACATTGTAGTTTCTGAGCCTTCCAAAAAAGAAAAAATGACAGCAACATACCTAAAATAAAATAAAATACTTGAGATGTGCTTGATTAAAGCTAGACTCACTGGAGTGCAGGGCGAGTGGATGGAGTTTAGTATACCTTATAACGGGTAATTAAGACATTACACATGAATAAATAGATGATTAAAATGCATATGTTAATGGTACTCAACGGTAGATTCTGCATAGAAATACAGTTCATTATGCAAAATGTATTTAATGGAAACAGTAATACAATAACATTCTCATGAATAGAACTCAGCAAATGGCTTTTAGACTGTTCTGGATATTGCACGTTATTTTACACCCACTACAAATAGTTTTTTCCCCCCTTTTCTCATTTCAAAAACACTCTAATGTCAGTTTCAGTTGAATACATTCAGTTGGACAACTACCCCCTTTCCCTTTCCCTTTCAAGCGCCGATGTTTACGGACAAACAAGCAAACCTACACTGTATCTAATCTGTGGAAAATCACTAAATAATTAAAGACTTGCGAGGCAGAGATGGAAAGATTCATATCCCTGCCAGAAGTCTTTTGAGAAAAAAAACACTTCAAGGTTATTGCCTAACTTTTTTCCTGAAGGAGATTTTTACCCAAAATCCAGAAACTCCCAAGTGGTTCCATACATTGAAACTAGTTCAGTGGAGTTTTCCCTCTCCCCTTCTCTCTCCCTGTGGTGCTGTACTGAAACATGTACCAATGGGCAGGACTTCCGCTTTGTTGTTGAGATGAAGCTTTTATATTGGGTTTAATGGAAATTCTTCACCGATATTGCGTGCCTTCCTAGTGCCAGGGATCTCATGACAGGCAAGGGACATCAGGGGTTTGGCAGATGTGCTAAAGCGGTGAGTAAGGCAAACTTAGGGAGGAGGCTTAACTCTGATCGCATTACATGCATGATGGCAAAGGCTTTTTCGGACCTCCACAGACCAGTTCAACCTAACCCTGAGGGTACTGGACACTGCAGGGCCTGGGTTTAACCCTCCACATCACCCCGAGGAACATGAGCGAGTCCCTCGTAGGATGACGGGGTGCGGCTAAAGGCTATTCAAAACTGCGTCGCCCTAGAGCGTTGCGGACAAAGAATTTAAAAGGGCAGACGTTTTATGTGGCGTGGTAGAATAGTATGTCTTGGGCATTAATTGTTGCAGACAGGGGTATGGTTGGGGCGCGGGTACCAGCGGAGTGCAAAGCCCAGGGCACTGGGTTTTGATGATAAGAGAGGTGGTGTATTCTCTGTACCATGCTGGTCTCAATGGAGGTGAGGTCACCGCATTTGTGGGGTGGAGAATCTCTCAAACTCCCCCCCCCCCGGCCCAATCCCTCTGCGCCACCCCCCCCCCCCCCCCACCCTAGCACCACGACACCCCCATACACCCCACTAGATGTAACGAATCCCGTGAGCTCCCTATGTCAGTGGCAAAATTACAACTCCCCACACCGCCATCAACTCCTATCTGTATATCAGACTGATAATGCACAGCACCCATGTCGGCATAGGATCTGAGCATACACTCCTGAGAAAGCTGAAAATGACTCACCAGTCAGTCCCATGGCCTTGATTACACTTCACAGACACCCCCTTCAACCAAATTGAAACAATTCCTTAAAAGAGAAGCTAAACCCCCACTGCGCCCATTCAAACAGATGCGTAGACAGAAGTACCAGAAAAGTCCGCCAAACTGAAGAGGAAGTGGGGCAACATCCCACCGGCCAACCTTCCAACAGCGGATTTCAAACTACAATGCGAAGAGATACCCGCACTACCATAACAATATGCTGCCATAGACTACTACAATTAATACGATCTCGGACCAAACAAGATGCATATGGGTGTAACCGAACAGTAATCAAAAGCTGAAATCCGATGTAGTAGAAGAGGTATGCAGAACCGGTGGGTACGGAGAAGTGGAAACTACAGGGTCCATTGCAAACCAAAACATATATGATAATGAATAACTAGCTGATACAAACAGTATGCAAGGCATATTGATATTTGAGAGAGACATACAATAAGGCATAAAGTGATTGCAGGTCTTGATTGGGGAGAGCTAGCTAAAACAACAGGTAAGATAACAGCAGCAATAACAGGGTGCTAGTCTAACACAGCAACAACAGGTAAAAATGCGACGACTAGGCAGAGAGGGTCGGATTAACTACACACAGATCCTGAGTTAAAGCACAGAGCCGACAGATAAAACAACAAAATAAACAGAATGGAGTACGTGAATTAATGGACAGTCAAGCATGCATCAGCTATGTAGCCAAGTGAATCATAGTGTCCAGGGGGCAGCCGTAGATGGAGCAGGAGGGCCTCCACTGAGCTAGCACGCGGCGTTTAAAGTTAGTAGCCCGGGGGGGTGGTCTGCTCAGACGGAGGGGGTCTGCTCAGACGTGTCGTTGTCGACAGAGAATCCAAGCCGAGATGGCGAAAGAGAGGTTTGTGAATTGTAGAATTGTGTTTGCTAACTGGTGCTAGCTTTTGTTGGCAGTGGCGCTAGCTGCGCTAGCTGCAAGCTAGCTGTGAGGATCAGAAAGTAGTGGCTCAGGGATTACGGCAGGAATCCGGCGTTTGTTGTCGAGAGACAGTCCGATGCTGGTAAATTGGTGAGTAATATCCAGGCTAATAACAGGGCTGGTGTCTGTGCAGAAGGTAAGCTACTAGCAGCGGCAAAAAAAATGGCTAAATTACCTTGTAGCTGATTTAGACCAGTTGTGATGGATTGGCAGGGCTCTGTGTCGGCAAAAAAAGGTCCAGTCCAATTGGCAAAAGAGGTATTGTAGCCCAAAATTCGCTGGTAGACCTCTTCGGCTAGCCGGCAAGATGGCCTAGCTCGAGGCTAGCTCAAGGCTAACTGGTGCTTGCTTCGGGACAGAGGTGTTACCAGTAGTAGCCACTCGGTTGCAGCTAGCTAGCTGTGATGATACGGTGTAATTGTCCAGAGCTTGCGTCAGGAATCCGGTGATGTTGGTAGAGAAAAGCAGTCCTATATGCTCTGGGTTGATATCGCGCTGCAGACTGGCAGGTATTGGCCTCATGGA
>NW_019943351.1:26085-39043 GCF_002910315.2 Salvelinus sp. IW2-2015
GCCTAAAAAATGGGTCACCGTGACTCTTGACGTTGCTGGATGCAGGCCTCACTTGCTCTGTTGCCAGTGAATTAATGATTCAGAAATCCGTGGGCAAATGTGTTGTTTTATTGAAAGTGTACGGCAAAATTAGCTATTTTTGACAAAAGTACTATCGGTTTTGAGTCAGAAATCTGTACTTTTCCACCTAAAACATTTGCAATTATTTTATATAATTATTTTAAGTAGCCTACTGCCACAGCAGCGGAGATGGGTAACAACTTTTTTTCAGCGGAGATGTGAGCACAGCGTTACACATTCGTTATACAAAGTAAACAACAACCTTCAAATAAGCCTGACGACTAAATACTCGCTTGGCCCGGTATTGAAGCTGGCTGTGTCCGAGTTGAGGGTGAAGACCGCAGCAGTGGCTAACTGACTACTAGCTAGTAGCTAGTTATCTGGCTAGCTTCTGATTGGGGTTACGGTTCTAAAGTATAAAAAAATAGCAGGTCCGTACCACATTGGGTGAGGCGGAATGTAGGAATGTATATTCAGTTCCTAGATGGAAAGTGAAATTAAAATATATACGAAATGTATACGAAAAATACGAAGACTATTTACACGGGACAAGACAAGACAAAGACACGTCCGACTGCTACGCCATCTTGGATTGCGCCCACAGAAATTCCGATGTCCTGGAAAAAAATGCTGTATTCCAAAAACGAATTAGAGAATCACCCCTGTTCCAGCTGGACCAAATGGACAGTTATCTAATGAGTAAGTAGCTAAACGTATCTTTGATGAATGAACTCTTATCATATACTGTACCTCAATGTGAGGGACCGTTAGTGGGTTTATGTTTTCACATTAGCCCAAAAGACTATATAGCCTATGTTTATTTATCACAATGTTTTTGGACATTCTATTCTCCAATGTGACACAATGTATAGTTTCTCAACCCCTCCTTCCTTAAAAACATAGAACAGCTAACTCGCTACTAGCTAGCAGCGGCCCGCTAGCTTTCTAGAGTACATCGGACTGTTAGCTTAATAGGCCCATCGGACAATTTCTTTGGCCACTATACCTAGTTTGCCAATCGGCCTGGTTTACCACACGGAACCCTGCTGATCCGTCCTCTGAACCGGAACCCCAACAGAGCTAGCCAGCTAACTAGCTACTAGCTAGTAGTCAGCTAGCCACTGCTAGTGGTCATCAGCTACTTCTAGCTCGGACAACTCTCGCCAGTCTGCACAACGCGACTCAAACCAGAGCAAATCGGACTTATTTTTCTCCATATTCACCTGGATCATCGCAGTTAGCTAGCTGCTATTTGAGTGGCCCCTCCTGGGTAACGTCTCTGTCCCGAAGCAAGAACCAATTAGCCTGGAGCTAGCCTTGCTAGGCACATCTCCCGGCTAGCCAAAGAGGTCCATCAGCCACTCCTTGGGCTACAATACCTATTTTGCCAACTGGCCTGGACCCCAGCCGACCCATCACGACTTGACCACCGACATGATTCGCTCGGTTTTCTCAACTGGCTCCGCCGTCGCGACGTCCCCTGAATGCCCATCCGCTAGCCTGCTAGCCGCGGCCCGCTAACTGTCCAGAGCACATCGGACTGTTAGCTTAAGAGGCCCATTGGACAAATTCTTTGGCCACTATACCTACTTTGCCAATTGGCCTGGTTTACCACACGGAGCCCTGCTGATCCGTCTGCCGACGTAATCAGCACGAGGGGGCCACATCAGACTTTATTCCGTCGCGACGTCACTCCAAGGCCCTTCTGCTAGCTTGCTATCCCCGGCCCGCTAGCTGCCTGAAGCCACTCACTGGACTCCTACGACCATTGCTGTTTTGGTTGGTAATTATTGCCTTATTTCGCTGTAGAGCCTCTAACCCTGCTCAATACGCCTTATTTAACACTTTAGTTCCACCTACCACACATGCGGTGACATCACCTGGTTTAAATTATATTTCTAGAGACAATATCTCTTTCATCGTCACTCCATGCACAGGTTTACCCTCACTGTATTCACATCCTACCATACCTTTGTCTGTACATTATGCCTTGAACCTATTCTACCGTGCCCAGAAATGTGCTCCTTTTACTCTCTGTTCTGAAAGTACTAGACGACCAGTTACTTTAGCCGTACCCTTATCCTACTCCTCCTCTGTTCCTCTGGTGATGTGGAGGTTAATCCAGGCCCTGCAGTGCCTAGCTCCACTCCCATTCCCCAGGCGCTATCATTTGTTGACTTCTGTAACCATAAAAGCCTTGGTTTCATGCAAGTTAACATTAGAAGCCTCCTCCCTAAGTTAGTTTTATTCACTGCCCTAGCACACTCTGCCAACCCGGATGTCTGAATCCTGACTCAGGAAGACCACTAAAAACCCTGAAATTTCCATCCCTAACTATAAAATTTTCCGACAAAATAGAACTGCCAAAGGGGGCGGTGTTGCAATCTACTGCAGAGATAGCCTGCAGAGTTCTGTCTTACTATCCAGGTCTGTACCCAAACAATTCGAGCTTCTACTTTTAAAAATCCACCTTTCCAAAAACAAGTCTCTCACCGTTGCCGCTTGCTATAGACCACCCTCTGCCCCCAGCTGTGCCCTGGACACCATATGGGAACTGATTGCCCCCCATCTATCTTCAGAGCTCGTGCTGCTAGGTGACCTAAACTGGGACATGCTTAACACACCGGCCATCCTACAATCTAAGCTTGATGCCCTCAATCTCACACAAATTATCAATGAACCCACCAGGTACAACCCTAAAACCATAAACACAGGCACCCTCATAGATATCATCATAATCAACTTGCCCTCCAAATATACCTCTGCTGTTTTCAACCAAGATCTCAGCGATCACTGCCTCATTGCCTGCGGTCAAACGACCACCCCTCATCACTGTCAAACGCTCCCTAAAATACTTCAGCGAGCAGGCCTTTCTAAATCGACCTGGCCCGGGTATCATGGAAGGATGTTGACCTCATCCCGTCAGTAGAGGATGCCTGGTCATTCTTTAAAAGTGCCTTCCTCACCATCTTAAATAAGCATGCCCCTTTCAAAAAATGTTGAGCCAGGAACAGATATAGCCCATGGTTCTCTCTAGACCTGACTGCCCTTGACCAGCACAAAAACATCCTGTGGCATTCTGCATTAGAATCGAATAGCCCCCGTGATATGCAACTTTTCAGGGAAGTTAGGAACCAATATACACAGGCAGTTAGGAAAGCTAAGGCTAGCTTTTTCTAGCAGAAATTTGCATCCTGTAGCACAAACTCAAAAAGGTTCTGGGACACTGTAAAGTCCATGGAGAATAAGAGCACCTCCTCCCAGCTGCCGACTGCACTGAGGCTAGGAAACACTGTCACCACCAATAAATCCACTATAATTGAGAATTTGGCTGGCCATGCTTTCCACCTGGCTACCTCTACCCCGGTCAACAGCCCTGCACTACCCACAGCAACTCGCCCAAGCCCCCCCCCCATTTCTCCTTCACCCAAATCCAGATAGCTGATGTCCTGAAAGACCTGCAAAATCTGTACCCCTACAAATCAGCCGGGCTAGACAATCTGGACCCTCTCTTTTTAAAATTATCTGCCGAAATTTTTGCAACCCCTATTACTAGTCTGTTCAACCTCTCTTTCGTATCGTCTGAAATTACCAAAGATTGGAAAGCTGCCGCGGTCATCCCCCTCTTCAAAGGGGGAGACACTCTAGACCCTAACTGCTACAGACCTATATCCCACCGTACCTTCTCCGCTATGCAATCCGGTTTCAGAGCTGGCCATGGGTGCACCTCAGCCACGCTCAAGGTCCTAAACGATATCATAACCGCCATCGATAAGAGACATTACTGTGCAGCCGTATTCATCGACCTGGCCAAGGCTTTCGACTCTGTCAATCACCACATTCTTTTCGGCAGACTCAACAGCCTTGGTTTCTCAAATGACTGCCTCGCCTGGTTTACCAACTACGTCTCTGATAAAGTTCAGTGTGTCAAATCGGAGGGCCTGTTGTCCGGACTTCTGGCAGTCTCTATGGGGGTGCCACAATCCAATCCAAAATTAAATCTAGAATCGGTTTCCTATTTCGCAACAAAGCATCCTTCACTCATGCTGCCAAACATACCCTCGTAAAACTGACCATCCTACCGATCCTCGACTTCGGAGATGTCATTTATAAAATATCCTCCAACACGCTACTCAACAAATTGGATGCAGTCTATCACAGTGCCATCCGTTTTGTCACCAAAGCCCCATATACTACCCACCACTGTGACCTGTATGCTCTCGTCGCTTCATACTCGTGGCACCCCCCTGTGGCAACCCTGTGGCACCCCCATAGAGACTGCCAGAAGTCCGGACAACAGGCCCTCCGATTTGACACACTGAACTTTATCAGAGAAGTAGTTGGTAAACCAGGCGAGGCAGTCATTTGAGAAACCAAGGCTGTTGAGTCTGCCGAAAAGAATGTGGTGATTGACAGAGTCGAAAGCCTTGGCCAGGTCGATGAATACGGCTGCACAGTAATGTCTCTTATCGATGGCGGTTATGATATCGTTTAGGACCTTGAGCGTGGCTGAGGTGCACCCATGGCCAGCTCTGAAACCRGATTGCATAGCGGAGAAGGTACGGTGGGATATAGGTCTGTAGCAGTTAGGGTCTAGAGTGTCTCCCCCTTTGAAGAGGGGGATGACCGCGGCAGCTTTCCAATCTTTGGKAATYTCAGACGATACGAAAGAGAGGTTGAACAGACTAGTAATAGGGGTTGCAAAAATTTCGGCAGATAATTTTAAAAAGAGAGGGTCCAGATTGTCTAGCCCGGCTGATTTGTAGGGGTACAGATTTTGCAGGTCTTTCAGGACATCAGCTATCTGGATTTGGGTGAAGGAGAAATGGGGGGGGGGTTGGGCGAGTTGCTGTGGGTAGTGCAGGGCTGTTGACCGGGGTAGAGGTAGCCAGGTGGAAAGCATGGCCAGCCAAATTCTCAATTATAGTGGATTTATTGGTGGTGACAGTGTTTCCTAGCCTCAGTGCAGTCGGCAGCTTTTGACAAAAACAAAATAATAAAACACACTTCACGGATTTCTGAATCATGAATTCATTGGCAACGAAGCAGAGCGAGGCCTCCATCCAGCAACGTCAGGAGTCACGTGACCTGTTTTTGCCGATGTTTCAGTACAGCACCACAGGGAGAGAGAAGGGGAGAGGGAAAACTCCACTGAACTAGTTTCAATGTATGGAACCACTTGGGAGTTTCTGGATTTTGGGTAAACTTCTTTAAAGTTCGAATTAAAAAGTAGTTTGTTAAATAATAAAAGATTAAGGCGGGAGAGCGCTGTCAGATTTGCATTATTTCTTGGCTTGACGCAGGGAGCCATATGTTAGCCGCTCGCCTGCCCGCCTGCTGCGCTGTTGTGATTAAAGGAAAAGTGTTGGGTCCTCTGTTTGGAAGTCTGGTGACTGTTCTGGCTGTGTTCTCCCACGGCTCCCTGTCTCTGGCTCTCTGGGGGTGCTACCACTGCAGATGTACAGTACAATACCAGACAGTGTGGATGATTTAACTCTCTGTCTGTCTAAGTGTCTGACTCAACTGCTCTGTTCCAATCAGGTCACTTGCTATCTTCCCTGGGCCCATCGTTGAGTTAAGGTGTGTGATGGAATTGGAATCCAGACGGCCTCTGTTTCTGTCTTTGTACTTGAACAAGAAGATTGGAATCAATCCAATACACTAATCGTTGAATTTCTATCGGCAACGTTCTGTAACGTTAGACCTCAGACCTGTGGTCTCACCTTGTTGGGGTGGACGGCTCTCCTCAGGTTCTCCATCCACTTGTCCCTCTCTGATGAAGATCGACAGGAGAAACATTTACTTCCTGTTGAGGTGGTGACCTGAAACCCAGAGAAACACAACACTGTGACTACTGCCCTCCATACATGGGAAACCGATGCAGGATACAAGATATACACAGACTAAAAAGAGAAAACACATTACTACCGTACAATCAATCGTATCTTGATTTATGAATATTAGACTACACACACTCATTGTTTTGAGAGATAAGGTGTCTGACAGAGGGTTGATGGAGCTGAATGAGGAATCATTGAATAATGCCATTGGGTAAAGCACTCGGTAGTGGTTGGACATGAGAGAGATAAATAAATAAAAAGAGAGGAAGACAGATGGATACAAGAGAGAGGATATGAGAGAAAGAGAGAGTCGTGCGATGAGAGTGATAGCGATAAGTGAAAGTCTCTTCAGTCCACGGTAGAGAGTGGCTGGTTATTTTTACCTTTCAACCTGCTCACAGAAAGAGCTCAGAGTGCTTAGTCACTCTCCTCTCCTCTCAGCACAGTGTCTACTGCCAGCAGGGCTCGTTTTAGAGCCAGGGTCCTGCTGTGTGTGTGTATGGTTACTGGTGCTCACCTCAAGGCAGTGCTCCTGTGGTGTGTGTGTATGTGAGAGGGTGCTCTTAATGAAGAGGGCCTTGCCAGGTGTCTTGTGTGGGTGAATGTTGAAGTGAATGTGTCTCTAGTGTTTATCTCTCTCATGTCAGCAGTATCTTGGCCCAGGATAAAGCACATTGGTCATACAAGCATGTATGTACTTGTGTGTCTGTGTATTTGCAGTACCTGACTTGCGGCGGCAGGTATCCTAGAGGTTAACAGCGTTGGGCCAGCAACCGCAAGGTCAATGGGCCGAATCCCTGACCCAACTAGGTGTGGAAAAATATCTGTCGATGTGCACTTGAGCTGGGTAATTTACCCTAATTGCTCCTGTAAGTCGCTCTGGATAATTGTTTTTTTTTTTTTTTTGTACCTTTATTTAACCAGGCAAGCCAGTCTGAATGTAAAACTGTAAACGTAGTAGTTGGCCCTAGATGCTGTGAGTGCATGTGTGTGTGTTTGCTTGTGTGTGTGTGTTTGCTTGTGTGTGTGTGTTCGCGCACTTAAAAGGATACTGTGAGATTCTGGCAATTTTATACTTTTCCAAAGTCAGATAAACGTGTGGATACTATTTGTATGTCTCTGTGTGTAGTATGAAGGAAGTTAGAGGTAGTTTTGCGATGCTAACAAGTGTTAGCGCAATGACTAGAAGTCTACAGGTACGGTAGCATATGATCGCAGTATCTCTTTAATGTACGTGTGTGTCTGTGTGTGTGTGTATGCCCTTCTATGTCTGTGCTCCTCCTCACCTGGAAGCAGTAGTCCTGTCCGAGGATGGAGCTGTGAACAGGTTTGATGAGCACCTCGTCCTCCATACTGAGGTCTAGGGCCTCCACAGCACTACTGGGGCTGAGCAACGACTCGTGGCTGCGAGACTCCTTCAGCCTCGGCATCAGATTAGAACTGGAGAGAGCGGGATGGGGAGAGGGTGAGTTAGTTAACACGCAGGGGGATAGGTGTGTGTGTGTGAGAGAGAAAGAGAGAGCGAGATGTGTAAGAAAAGAGAGAGACATGGGACGCTCCATCAGTCCTCGGCTCAACACTACATGTACTGCTCATTTTCTCAAATCAACACATGCTTCCCAAAACTTTCACACACACGTTTGCCATCACATTCAGCTAGCGTGTTTTCAGACCCTGTCACTCAGAGCAATCTCTCTTTCTTTATCTCTGATAGACAAGAACAATATATTGTACTGTTGTTCCCTAAAACAGACTCCCTATACCTCTCCAACTACATTCTGTTTGATCCTATTTTCTATCTACTGTAACAGAGTGAAATGTTCTAAAGAAAAGCATTGTCATTCACAGGAGACACAACTCATTTCTTGTCTTCTGTTGTCAGAAGGAGAATGTCAATTTTCCTGAATTGTTTGGCAGACTGTTTGTTTCTCGAAGAAAAACACTATATATGCAAATTGTTGGATGAGGAACTGTAGGCTCATTGTGATAGGGCCAATTGTTTAATGCTTGCATTGTTTTACGGAGCTCAGTAATGTGTGCTGTTACACTGAGAATATGGTACACACACACACACACACACACACACACACACACACACACACACACACACACACACACACACACGACACCCACCCACACACAGGTACTAAGAGAGAGGAGTTTTGGTGGGTGAAGACATTCTTGAGTTTACTAGCAGTTATAAATATTTGGGTCTTTTTTATGCCCTTTCTATACGGCACATCAGCCCTGGCCGACTCAGCAAGTAGAGCTCCTGGGGGAGTTCTAGGAGAAACAAAACCACTGAAAGATATTGATTATGCCACGTATTCCAGACTGTATCAGACAGTTGTGTCCTGTTCTGGACTATTCAGCAGGAGTGTGGGGTGCTAAGAGGTATCTCAAAAACAAACATGTCCATAACAGAGCAGTACGTTACTTTTTAGACATCCACAAGTTTGCACCTATACTGGCAATACCTGGGGACATGGGCTGGAAACCATGTGAGGTGAGATGGAAAAGGCGTGTATGGTGAGACTGGACTAGACAGTTGGATATGCGAATTGCCAGAGTAGCCAGCAATGTTTTTCAATGGGATCTATCTAAAAGGCAACTGCCTTTTCCAACAGTCTGACTGTGATTTGTACAAAAACCAAATTAATTTCGACATGGACACTATTCAAAAACAACTGATAATGAAATATGGAAAAAAATGGGTGGAGGAGATTAATCAAAACCTCAAATTGAGAACCTTTTGTTAAGGGTGAATGTGTGTGTGAGAGATATATTATGTATAACCTACCTAAAAGCAAAATATTGATATGTGCACAGGTAAGATCAATGATATTGCCTCAGTGTATTGAAACAGGTAAGATCAAGGATATTGCCTCAGTGTATTGAAACAGGTAAGATCAGGGATATTGCCTCAGCGTATTGAAACAGGTAAGATCAGAGATATTGCCTCAGTGTATTGAAACAGGTAAGATCAGGGATATTGCCTCAGTGTATGAAACAGGTAAGATCAGGGATATTGCTTCTGTGTATTGAAACAGGTAAGATCAGGGATATTGCCTCAGTGTATTGAAACAGGTAAGATCAGGGATATTGCCTCAGCGTATTGAAACAGGTAAGATCAGGGATATTGCCTCGATCTTACCTGTTTCAATACCGACTGCAGGCAATCCGTCCTCCGGAGGTCTTACCTGTTTCAACCTTCACAGAGGCAATACCTGGATTCTTACCTGTTTCAATACACAGAGGCAAATATCCCTGATCTTACCTTGTTTCAATACACTAGGCAATATCCCTGATCTACACCTGTTTCAATACACAGAGGCAATATCCCTGATCTTACTGTTTCAATACACTGAGGCAATATCCCTGATCCTTACCTGTTTCAATACACTTAGGCAATATCCCTGATCTTACCTGTTCAATACAGCGAGGGCAATATCCCTGATCTTACCTGTTTCAAATACGCAAGGCAATATCCCTTGATCTTACCTGTTTCAATACCTGAGGCAAATATCCCTGATCTTACCTGTTTCAATACACAGAGGCAATATCCCTGACTTACCTGTTTCAATACACAGAGGCAATATCCCTGATCTTACCTGTTTCAATACACAGGCAATATCCCTGATCTTACCTGTTTCAATAGCACAGGAGGCAATATCCCTGATCTTACTGTTTCAATACACTGAGGCAATATCCCTGATCTTACCTGTTCTTTCAAATATCACAAAGCTGAGCCAATATCCCTGATCTTACCTGTCTTCAATACAGGACTGAGGCAATATCCTTGATCTTACCTGTTTTCAATACCTGACGAGGCAATATCCCTGATCTTACCTGTTTCAATACACGCTGAGGCATATCCTGATCTTACCTGTTTCAATACACAGAAGCAATATCCCTGATCTTACCTGTTTCATCACTACGAGGCAATACCTGATCTTACCTGTTTCAATACACTGAGGCAATATCTCTGATCTTACCTGATTCAATACGCTGAGGCAATATCCCTGATCTTACTGTTCAATACACTGAGGCAATATCCTTGATCTTACCTTTTTTCAATACACTGAGAGCATATATCATTGATCTTACCTGTCACATATCAATATTTTGCTTTTAGGAGGTTATACATACATCATACTCTCACACACACATTCACCCTTAACAAAAGTTCTCAATTTGAGGTTTTTGATTAACATCTCCACCCCATTTTTTCCATATTTCATTATCAGTGTGTTTTGAATAGTGTCCATGTCGAAATTTGAATTTGGTTTTGTACCAAATACACAGTCAGGACGTTTGGAAAAGGCAGTGCTCCGTTTTAGACATAGATCCTCATTCGAAAACATTGCTGGCTACCTTCTGGCCAAATCTCGCGATATCCAACGCTGTCTAGTCCAGTCTCCCACCATACACGACCTTTTCCAATCTCACCTCACGATGGCGTTCAGCCTCCATGTTCCCAGGTATTGCCAGTATAGGTGCAAACTTGTGGATTGTCTAAAAGAGTACGTACTGCTCTGTTATGGACATGTTTGTTTGGAGATACCTCTTAGCACCCCACACTCCTGCTGAATAGTCCAGAACAGGACACACTGTCTGATACAGTCTGGAATACGTGCATAATCATATCTTTTCAGTGGTTTTGTTCCCTAGAACTCCCCAGGAGCTCTACTTGCTGAGTCGGCCAGGGCTGATGCCCGTATAGAAAGGCAATAAAAAAGACCCAAATATTATAACTGCTAGTACACTCAAGAATGGTCTTCACACACCAAAACTCCTCTCTTAGTACCTGTGTGTGTGTGGTGTGGTGTTGGTGTGTGTGGTGGTGTCTGTGTGTGTGTGGTGGTGTGTGGTGTGGTTGTGTGGTGTGGTGGTTGTGTGTGTGTGGTGTGTGTGTGGTGTGTTGTGTGTGTGGTGTGTGTGTGTGTGTGTGTGTGTGTACCATATTCCAGTGTAACAGCACACATCCGAGCTCCGTAAACAAGCAAGCATAAACAATTGGCCTATCACAATGAGCCTACAGTTCCTCATCCAAAATTTGCTATATAGTGTTTCTCTGTCGAGAGAACAAACG
Organism: Salvelinus sp. IW2-2015; assembly: GCF_002910315.2. Lineage (NCBI taxonomy): Eukaryota > Metazoa > Chordata > Actinopteri > Salmoniformes > Salmonidae > Salvelinus > Salvelinus sp. IW2-2015. The sequence continues at coordinate 37,078 of NW_019943351.1, forward strand.
TCTGCCAAACAATTCAGGAAATGACATTCTCCTTCTACAACAGAAGACAAGAAATGAGTTGTGTCTCCTGTGAAGACAATGCTTTTCTTTAGAACATTCCACTGTTAACGTAGAATAGAAAATAGGATCAAACAGAATGTAGTTGGAGAGGTAATAGGGATCGTTTTAGGGAACAACAGTACAATAATTGTTCTTGTCTATCAGAGATAAAGAAAGAGAGATTGCTCTGAGTGACAGGGTCTGAAAACACCTAGCTGAATGTGATGGCAAAACTGTGTTGTGAAAGTTTTGGGAAGCATGTGTTGAATTTGAGAAAAATGAGCAGTACATGTATGGTTGAGCGAGGACTGATGGAGCGTCCCATGCTCTCTCTTCTTACACATCTCTTCGCTCTCGATCTTTCTCCTCACACACACACACCTATCCCCTGCGTGTTACCAACCCACCCTCTCCCATCCGCCTCTCTCCAGTTCTAATCTGATGCCGAGGCTGAAGGAGTCTCGCAGCCACGGTCGTTGCTCAGCCCAGTATGTGCTGGGAGGCCCTAGACCTCAGTATGGAGGACGAGGTGCTCATCAAACTGTTCACAGCTCCATCCTCGGAAGGACACTGCTCAGGTGAGGAGGAGCACAGACTAGAAGGGCATACACACACACCAACAGACACCAGCCACGTACATTTAAAGAGATACGCCATATGCTACCGTACCTGTAACTCTAGTCATTGCGCTAACACTTGTTAGATCGCACAAAACTACCTTAACTTCCTTCATACTAACACACAGAGACATACAAATAGTATCCACACGTTGATCTGACTTGGAAAAGTATAAAATGCGCAGAATCTCACAGTATCCTTTTAAGTGCGCGAACACACCACACAAGCAACACACACACAACAAACACACACACATGCACCACAGCATCTAGGGCCAACTACTAGCGTTTACAGTTTTACATTCAGACTGGCTTGCTGGTAAAATAAAGGTACAAAAAAAAAAAAAAACAATTATCCAGAGCGACTTATCAGAGCAATTAGGGTAATTAACCAGCTCAAGTGCACATCGACAGATATTTTTCCACCCTAGTTGGGTCAGGGATTCGGCCATTGACCTTGGCGGTTTGTGGCCCAACGCTGGTTTAAACCCTCTAGGATAACCTGCCGCCGCAAGTCAGGTACTGCAAATACACAGACACACAAAGTACATACATGTTGTATGACAATGTGCTTTATCCTGGGCCAAGATACTGCTGACAGGAGAGAGATAAAACACTAGAGACACATTCACTCAAACTTCACCCACACAAGCCTGGCAAGGCCCTCTTAATTAAGAGCACCCTCACATACACACACACCACAGAGCACTGCCTTGAGTGAGCACAGTAACCATACACACACACAGCAGGACCCTGGCTTAAACGAGCCCTGCTGGCAGAAGACACTGTCTGAGAGGAGAGGAGAGTGGACTAAGCACTCTGAGCTCTTTCGTTGAGCAGGTTGAAAGGTAAAATAACCAGCCACTCTCTACCGGGACTGAAGAGACTTTCACTAATCGCTATCACTCCATCGCACCGACTCTCTCTTCTCTCATACCCTCTCTTCTTGTATCATCTGTCTCCCTCTCTTTTTATTTATTTATTCTCTCTCTGTCCAACCACTACCGAGTGCTTACCCAATGGCATTATTCAAGTGATTCCTCATTCAGCTCCATCAACCTCTGTCAGACACCTTATCTCTCAAAACAATGAGTGGTGTGTAGTCTAATATTCATAAATCAAGATACGATTGATTGTACGGGTAGTAGTGTGTTTTCTTTTTAGTGCTGTGTATATCTGTATCTGCACGGTTCCCATGTATGGAGGGCAGTAGTCACAGTGTTGTGTTTCTCTGGGTTTCAGGTCACAGTACCGTAACCAGGAAGTAATGTTTCTCCTTGATGCTTCGAATCAGAGAGGGACAGCAGTGG
>NW_019943351.1:39068-45556 GCF_002910315.2 Salvelinus sp. IW2-2015
TAAGATCAAGGATATTGCCTCTGCGTATTGAAACAGGTAAGATCAGGGATATTGCCTCAGTGTATTGAAACAGGTAAGATCAGGGATATTGCCTACATCTCTGTTAGTGAGAACTTCTCCTTTGCCAAGATAATCCATCCACCTGACAGGTGTGGCATTTCAAGAAGCTGATTAAACAGCATGATCATTAGACAGGTGCACCTTGTGCAGGGGAGAATAAAAGGCCACTCTAAAATGTGCAGTTTTGAGGGAGCATGCAGTTGCCATGCTGACTGCAGGAATGTCCACCAGAGAATGTTGCCAGAGAATTTAATGTTAATTTCTCTACCATAAGCCGCCTCCAACATTGTTTTAGGGAATTTGGCAGTACGTACAACCGGCCTCACAACCGCAGACCATGTGTAACTGTCACGCCCTGGCCTTAGTATTCTTTGTTTTCTTTATTATTTTAGTTAGGTCAGGGTGTGACATGGGGAATGTTTGTGTTTTATCGGTTTTGGGTGGTTATATGGTAAAGGGGGTGTTGGGTGTAGTGTATGGGTTTGTGTTGAGTGTATGTGTCTAGCTGTGTCTATGTTGGGTGTAAGTTGTCTAGGAGAGTCTATGGTTGCCTGAATGGGTTCCCAATTAGAGACAGCTGATTTCTGTTGTCTCTGATTGGGAGCCCTATTTAAGGTAGCCATAGGCTTTCGTTTGATGGGGGTAATTGTCTATGTCAGAACGTTTGTAGCCTGTTGTATGTGCACGACGTTTATTAGCTTCACGATCGTTTTTGTTTTGGTTAGTTTGAAAGTGTGTTTTGTTTCATTTTGCCTTCTTCAATAATAAAAGAAGATGGCTTATTTCTGCACAACTGTCAGAAACCTTCTCAGGGAAGCTTATCTGCATGCTTGTCGTCCTCACTAGGGACTTGACCTGACTGCAGTTCGGCGTCGTGACCGACATCAATAAGCAAATGCTCACCTTCGATGGCCACTGGCACGCTGGAGAAGTGTGCTCTTCACAGATGAATCACGGTTGCAACACTACCGGGCAGATGGCAGACAGCGTGGTGTGGGCAAGCGGTTTGCTCATGTCAACGTTGTGAACAGAGTTCCCCATGGTGGCGGTGGGATTATGGTATGGGCAGGCATAAGCAACAGACAACAAACACAACTGTATTTTATTGATGGCAATTTGAATGCACAGAGATACCGCGACGAGATCCTGAGGCCCACTGTCATGCCATTCATCCGCCGCCATCACCTCATGTTTCAGCATGATAATGCACAGCCCCATGTTGCAAGGATCTGTACACAATTCCATGGCCTGCATACTCACCAGACATGTCACCATTGAGAATGTTTGGGATGCTCTGGATCGACGTGTACGACAACGTGTTCCAATTCCCGGATCGACGTGTACAACAGCGTGTTCCAATTCCCGTCAATACCCAGCAACTTCGCACAGCCATTGAAGAGGATTGGGACAGCATTCCACAGGCCACAATCAACAACCAGATCAACTCTATGGGAAGGAGATGTGTCACGCTGCATAAGGCAAATGGTGGTCACACCAGATACTGACTGGTTTTCTGATCCACGCCCCCTACCTTTCTTTTTTAAGGTACATGTGACCAACAGATGCATATCTGTATTCCCAGTCATGTGAAATCCATCGACCGACCGACCTACCTACCTACCTACCTACCTACCTACCTACCTACCTACCTACCTACGTATCTCTATATATATTATTATTTATTTACTGCTCTATGGATGTAATTATTGCTTGGATAACCTTATTACTATTATGTATGGATTTATTTTTCACTCTTTATGTGGCGCGCACTGCAGAGAAAAACACAATTATCATAGTGAATTATTGTAATGTTTGTCTGTGTGTCAATTGCTGCCGGCGCGGCAGGTAGCCTAGTGGTTAGAGAGTTGGTCCGGTTAGAGAGTTGGGCCAGTAACCGAAAGGTTGCTAGATCCAATCCCAGATCTAGCAAGGCAGTTAACCCACTGTTCCCCGGTTGGTCGTCATTGTAAATAATAATTTGTTCTTAACTGACTTGCCTAGTTTAAATAAAGGTTCAATAAAAAATGTATGACCTCACATGTGAATCCTTAAAGAGAGATGTGGGGCTGGCGTAAGAGGCTGTGAACAATGCTGAATGGGTGTAGACAAAGGAGAGCTCTCCAGTAGGTACCACAACATTCAAAGGCCATTTCTCAAAAGTGAGTTTACAAGTTTATCAACTTTCAAAGCAGAATTACTTTCCCATTGTTCCTCAACTGTAGTGTATGATATACCATTTTGTAGCTTTGAGTCTCTACTTTTATCCATGTAAAAAAAACACAATTTCAAATGTTGCTACATATGACTGATTTCAGCAGGTTGGTCACATATTAGCCCACACACAAGGAAGCCCTTTCATGCTAAGTTTAGGACCTCATATTGAAGCTTATAGAGACCTTTCTGATATAGAACCAATCTTCAAATGATCTACTTTGGTTTAGATACAAGCATCAAGAAACCAACCTTGTTGAAAATCTGTTTTTTTTTACCTAACTTGCTTACCAGTTTTTCCATGTGGCTTCTTCCTTCACAGACGCCATGAAATTATGACCTCTTCCTAAATATTTGGTCAAATGATTAATTGTATGTATTGTTTCCTAGAAACAAGGGTGGCTCAACTTACCCCTTTGGCTCCACTAACGCCATTCTCCCCTAGTATTGAGTATTGTCAGGTGGCAGTAGAAAGCACCCTCTCAGACAGAGAAAGTGGGGTGATATCAAACACATTGCCAACAGCAGAAACCTCTTTATTTGTTTACCATTCTTCTGTATCTGAAAGATGGATGAGATATCTTTAAGGTTTAAGTCTCTGTTTATTTGAACTGAATGTACTGAGAGTGAGCACTCAAAGAGCATTGTACTCAGCTAGCTGGTATACAAGTTGAGAGAGAGAGAGTTGGATGAACTAGACTCAGTATAGAGCCTTGTTTTTGCATAAGCTGATTTTGTGTGAGTGAATGAATCCCTTATGGGAATATTTTTTATTTATTTAACTACGAAAGTCATTTAAGAACAAATTCTTATTTACAATGGCGGCCTAGGAACAGTCGGTTAACTGCCTTGTTCAGGGGCAGAACAGTGAGTAGTGTAGTAAAGACTAAGAGATCTTAAAGATGAAGACTAAAAGTGGTTAAAGTAGTAGCCTAGAATAAGGAACAATTCCAGGTAAACAGAAAGTGTCCAGATAAAAATATGTTATAAATATTAGATGACGCTCACAAAGACACACAGGTCTAAATTGATGGGTCATGTGAAGGAAATGCCCCAGCCACATATTGCCTAGTGGATGGGTCTCTACAGGAGGTGGAAACGGTACAGCCAAATGGTTACTTGCATAGTAGCAATATCAGAAATAGATAGTGTCAATATAAATAAAATAATATACAGTATGTCCAAGAACAATATCAATAACGATATCAGTGATAGACGAGGTAGTTATATGCATACAATCAGGGCTAAAGTGGCTGAGCAGCAGGATACAAATGAATAGTAGCAGCAGCGTCTGGCTTGTGTGTTAGGAGAGAGTCATGTGAATAGAGGCACTGCAGATAGTGCTGATGACTGGTCCGTCCGAACAACGCATGAACAAGGGAATCTATATTCGGAGAGCATGTTTCTGTCCTGCCCTTGACTTTGGTGCAGGGCATGTGATGTCCATAGCCTATTCGTCGCAAAACTCCCTGATCTTCTCAACAACATAAGTTTGTCTAGCTGTGTCCAGTCCAGGTGGTGCTTGTACTGACTCGACTGACTCCGAACACTCCTTGGCGACAACATATATACACTGCTCAAAAAAATAAAGGGAACACTTAAACAACACAATGTAACTCCAAGTCAATCACACTTCTGTGAAATCCAACTGTCCACTTAGGAAGCAACACTGATTGACAATAAATTTCACATGCTGTTGTGCAAATGGAATAGACAAAGGTGGAATTAATAGGCAATTAGCAAGACACCCCAATAAAGGAATGGTTCTGCAGGTGGTGACCACAGACCACTTCTCAGTTCCTATGCTTCCTGGCTGATTTTTGGTCACTTTTGAATGCTGGCGGTGCTTTCACTCTAGTGGTAGCATGAGACGGAGTCTACAACCACACAAGTGGCTCAGGTAGTGCAGCTCATCCAGGTGGCACATCAATGCGAGCTGTGGCAAGAAGGTTTGCTGTGTCTGTCAGCGTAGTGTCCAGAGCATGGAGGCGCTACCAGGAGACAGGCCAGTACATCAGGAGACGTGGAGGAGGCCGTAGGAGGGCAACAACCCAGCAGCAGGACCGTACCTCGCGCTTTGTTTAAGGAGGTGCACTGCAGAGCCCTGCAAAATGACCTCCAGCAGGCCACAAATGTGCATGCCCACTAGAGTGAAAGCACCGCCATGCATTCAAAAGTGACCAAAACATCAGCCAGGAAGCATAGGAACGAGAAGTGGTCTGTGGTCACCACCTGCAGAACCATTCCTTTATTGGGGGTGTCTTGCTAATTGCCTATATATTTCCACCTTTTGTCTATTCCATTTGCACAACAGCATGTGAAATTTATTGTCAATCAGTGTTCTTCCTAGTGGAACAGTTTGATTTCACAGAAGTGTGATTGACTTGGAGTTACATTGTGTTGTTTAAGTGTTCCCTTTATTTTTTTGAGCAGTGTATTATAGTCAAAATGTTTACCTTGGTGTAAGTTAAGCCAATGGCCATGTGGTAAATTGGATCAATGGTTGAGCCAATGGCAAGTTGAGCAAATTAAAGTGCTTTCTTCCCAGGTATAATGCAAGGCATTATTGCTGGGACATGATGTAACAACAGGGCCTGGCCTATGTTAAAAGTAACAAAAAAAACAAGTACACAGTGTTTAAGTGTTAAGCCTGTATTAAAAGACAAAAAGGATTGTGTTGATTTGTAAAGATAGACATGGTTTTAAAAAGGTAGTGGTAATATTTAATTCAGTACAGACATTTGTAGGCGGCTTAATTTACCCTGACTATGTTTTCAAAACTGTAATGTTTACATTAATTCTGATTATTTCCAGGGATACATAACATCCTGAAATATATGTAGATCGCTTTGTTAGAAAGAATACTATATATTTCCCTTGATGGAGTGCCTAAACTTACCTCAATCTCCCCTGCACTACAAAACACTGCTCAGTGTCTTCTATGGGTAGAGTGTCTTCTATGGGTAGAGTGTCTTCTATGGGTAGAGTGTCTTCTATGGTTAGAGTGTCTTCTATGGTTAGAGTGTCTTCTATGGGTAGAGTGTCTTCTATGGGTAGAGTGTCTTCTATGGGTAGAGTGTCTTCGATGGGTAGAGTGTCTTCTATGGGTAGAGTGTCTTCGATGGGTAGAGTGTCTTCTATGGGTAGAGTGTCTTCGATGGGTAGAGTATGGAGTGGTCCTGTGGTTACAGTGTTCGCCCTGAGACTGGAAGGTTGGGAGTTTGGTCCCGGGCCGAGTCACATCAGACTGTAAAAATAGGACCCAATGCGTCTCTGCTTGGCACTCAGCATTAAGGAGATTGGGGGTAAGGCCCTGCGATAGACTTGTGTCCTGTCCAGGGGGTGTATTAGTACATCAAGCTGCTTCACGCTACAGAAACAGGAAATAGGCTTCTGCTCCTATGAGCCGTTCTGGCTCGCACAAGCCAAGGCTACTTACTTACACACAATACTGGGACAATTTAAAGGCCTCTCCTTGATAATGTTATCATCACACAGGGCGGACTGGTAAAGCCAGCTATATAATCAAGCACCTGCATCAGACAATGAAAAGGCTTCATCACAGGTGCAGTATAATAGTGACAGTATTCAACTTAATATGCTGCACAATATTTGAGTGCCCTACCAAGGTAATTATCGTTTTGCACTAACCGGCTAATTAGCTCAAAGCATCCAAATTGCTGCTCTCCCCCATTTTACAACACAATCAAGCGCTATATCACCCATACACTAATTCAAATGTAAGCACTATGCCTCAGAGAGAGGGAGGGAAAGAGAGAGAGAGAGGGGGAGAGACAGATGCACCTGCATTGCAATTATCATTAACCTTGCCCACGGCCCAATCAGTGAAGAGACGGCAGCACTGAATGTGAACAGCCAAGCTAAACGTGTGTAAATGTGGATGATGATGCAACTAGCGCTAACATCAGTCATTAGAATTTAGCCTCTGACTCTCAAGCAGCCTCTGTTGACTGATGCAGCTAGATGAAGCTAGTGCTAACATTAGCTATTAGTGTTTAGCCTCTGACTCTGGTCTACTGGCAGCACAGTGACAATCTGGGTCAATAGCCTCTGTAATGAGAGGAACTATTTGTATAATAATGCTCTCTATGGAAGGCTTACATGCTAATCCTGTGTGTGTGTGTGTGTGTGTTGTGTGTGTGTGTGTGTGTGTGTGTGTGTGTCTTGTTGTGTTGTGTGTGTGTGTGTGTGTGGTG
>NW_019943351.1:49669-59785 GCF_002910315.2 Salvelinus sp. IW2-2015
GCTTTCTTCCCAGGTATAATGCAAGGTCATTATTTGCACACTCAGAGAGCACACACAATGCATGTAACAACAGCGGCTGGCTATGTTTCAAGTAACAAAAACAAGTACACAGTGTTTTAAGTGTTAAGCCTGTATTAAAGACAAAAAGGATTGTGTTGATTTGTAAGATCGACATGGGGTTTTTAAAAAAAGGATAGTGCGTAATTTTAATTTCAGTACACACACATTTGTTTAGGCGGCTTTAATTTACCTGATATGTTTTCAAAACTGTAATGTTTACATTAATTCGTGATTATTTCCAGGGATAATAACATCCTGAAATCTATGTAAGATCGCTTTGTTAGACACACAACACACACTCACACACCAAACACATACATATTACACTTCGAACACATTGGAGTGCCTAAACTTCCGTCAATCTCCCCTGCACTACAAAACACTGTCAGCTGTCATTCTATCGGGTAGAGATGTCTTTATGGGTGACCGCATCGTACCTCTACCACACCTACCTAGCGCGATCACGCACACAACACAGTGTCTTCTATGGTTAGGAGTGTCTTTCTATGTTAGAGCATCGTCACACACATCTCACCAACTCAAGCCGCGATGAAGTAGCATTGTGTGTAACTTCTACCTTGTGGTACCAGAGAAGGCGTGATTTATCAATTGTCTCCCTCTCCTTACAGATTCATTTAACGTAAAATGTGATTTGATCGGCATTAAGGAGTTTGGTCCCATGGTAGATGGTACTGACGTTGTAATAGATTAGATGCTAGGATGGTATGTAAGTTGTCTACTTCTGGCTAGAGCTGCTAGTTCTCTATGCGCCGATTGGTCATAGAGGTGGCGCTGGGCTGGGACGCATAGTTAAGTAAATTCTAATGGGAACTGGGATGTTTAGCGGCTAGTTGGCATAATCATCCACATTTCAGTGGTTACAGTGTTCGCACCAGAACGATCTTTAGTTGCGAAGGTTTGGGAGTTTGAGTACCATGGGCACCGATGGTCACATCAGACTCGTTATAAACTATAATGAGGACCCAGGCGCTCTCTGGTTGTGGAACAGCGGTTAATGGGATAATCATGGCCACGGGCATGTAAGCTGTAGCTATTCGGGGGTCACCTGGCGCCATGTCGATATCTCTCTTTTGACCTCTGTCGTTCTCTGTCCTAGGGTAAGTGGTATCATAGGTTACAGTATCATTTGAATTCAGGTGACTTGCGTTCACTGAGTATACAGAAAACAGGGGCAGCATTTATGGGGATGTGCTTGTTCTGGTATCCTATAGAGGGGCGCGTATGGGAGCGTCAGCAGCACGAGAGATATTCTTGAGGTTACTTATCGCCATCTTAGTAGCTCGGGTAATCATAATGTACCGGAAGGCTTTCTTAGCTCTTGAGCATAATGTAATATCTGCATACATGATAATTTAGCCGGGCGGAACTGGTAAAGCCAGCTATATAATCAAGCACCTGCATCAGACAATGAAAAGGCTTCATCACAGGTGCAGTATAATAGTGACAGTATTCAACTTAATATGCTGCACAAATATTTGAGTGCCCTACCAAGGTAATTATCGTTTTGCACTAACCGGCTAATTAGCTCAAAGCATCCAAATTGCTGCTCTCCCCCATTTTAAACACAATCAAGCGCTATATCACCATACACTAATTCAATGTAAGCACTATGCCTCAGAGAGAGGAGGGAAAGAGAGAGAGAGAGGGGGAGAGACAGATGCACCTGCATTGCAAATTACATTAACCTTGCCCACGGCCCAATCAGTGAAGAGACGGCAGCACTGAATGTGGAACAGCCAAGCTAACGTGTGTAAATGTGGATGATGATGCAACTAGCGCTAACATCAGTCATTAGAATTTAGCCTCTGACTCTCAAGCAGCCTCTGTTGACTGATGCAGCTAGATGGAAGCTAGTGCTAACATTAGCTATTAGTGTTTTGCCTCTGACTCTGGTCTACTGCAGACAGTGACAATCTGGGTCAATAGCCTCTTGTAATGAAGAGGAACTATTTGTATAATAATGCTCTCTATGGAAGGCTTACATGCTAATCTGTGTGTGTGTGTGTGTGTGTGTGTGTGTGTGTGTGTGTGTGTGTGTGTGTGTGTGTTGTGTGTGTGTGTGTGTTGTGTGTGTGTGTGTGGGTGTGTGGTTGTGGTGTGTGTGTGTGTGTTGTGTGTGTTGTGTGTGTTGTGAGAGCCCTGGTTCTGAATAAGAGCAAAAAGTAAATTGTCCCAGGGAAAATGAGGCACAGAGAGCAGCCATAGCTGCAGATTATAACCCCAGGAAGCTCTTTGTAATGGCTGCCAGCTTTGTCCTCATATCCACTGTCCAGCCTGGGCCGGACAATGGCCTGGATCTCTCCCTTCCTCCCTCCCTCTCTCTCTGTCTGTGTCACACATATGCAAAATCATACAAGTGCTTGCACACATAGAGTATGAGATATAGAGGAACTGGCACACACAAACACGCACGCACACATACACCACTCGTTCTGTCATTTCAAATTCACACTCGAGAGTTCCCCTCCCATCTCCTCCCTCTCTTTTACTCTCCCCATCTTTTCCTGACGTTTATTCGGAACGGAACACAGCTCAGAGCTCACTCCAGAGAGAGCTCTGTCTGTCAGACTCCAGATCTGGGAGCTTCTGGCCAATCACAGGGCACAGCTGCAGGGGGGGGGGGAGTTTGAACCAGGCTCTGCTCTCTGATTGGCTGCAGAGGTACCGGGCAGAAAAGTGAGAGAGAAACTGACGTGAGAGAGAGAGGGAGTGAAGTATGGAGGATTAAGCAGAGCAGCGGATATGTGTGTGTTGGGGCTTGCTGTGAGGGGATAGGGGTGTGCTATCGTCTTATCGAGCTACAGGGTCTGAAACATGCTCCACAGACCAAGGACCCTGGCCAGCCGGATGCATCTGGAGCATCAATATTCCTGACTGTATTCAGACTGACAGCAAGACTGAGGGAAGCAACTTCAGCTCCTCAGGCAGAGCTTGACACTTCAGACCGGAACAAGCTCTAACACTCCCATCCATCACTCCAGTTCCTGGACCTGTCAACCAACCGGCCTCTGCTAGGGCCAAACAGAGCAGGCGTTTTATTACTCAAAGAGGAATAAGAGGAGGAATCCTCATGTGGCACCAGATGGGCCTCAGATAAAGTACCGTTCTGCTCTCTCTCCGTCAGACAGACAGCTGGGTAGAGAAGAGAGTTTCTCTCTCTGTCAGACAGAACAGCTGAGTAGAGAAGAGAGTTTCTCTCTCTGTCAGACAGACAGCTGGTAGAGAGGAAGAGCTTCTCTCTCTGTCAGACAGACAGCTGGGTGAGAAAGAGAGTTTCTCTCTATGTCAGACAGACAGCTGGGGTAGAGAAGAGAGTTTTCTCTCTCTGTCAGTCAGACAGCTGGTAGAGAAGAGAGTTTCCTCTCTGTCAGACAGACAGCTGGGATAGAGAAGGGTTTTCTCTCTCTGTCAGACAGACAGCTGGGTAGAGAAGGGTTTCTCTCTCTGTCAGTCAGACAGCTGGGTAGAGAAGAGAGTTTCTCTCTTCTGTCAGACAGACAGCTGGGTAGAGAAGAGAGTTTCTCTCTCTGTCAGTGAGACAGCTGGGTAGAGAAGAGAGTTTCTCTCTCTGTCAGACAGACAGCTGGGTAGAGAAGAGAGTTTATCTCTCTGTCAGTCAGACAGCTGGGTAGAGAAGAGAGTTCTCTCTCTGTCAGACAGACAGCTGGGTAGAGAAGAGAGTTCTCTCTCTGTCAGACAGACAGCTGGGTAGAGCAAGAGAGTTTCTCTTTCTGTCAGACAGACAGCTGGGTAGAGAAGAGAGTTTATCTCTCTGTCAGACAGACAGTGGGTAGAGAAGAGAGTTTCTCTCTCTGTCAGTCAGACAGCTGGGTAGAGAAGAGAGTTTCTCTCTCTGTCAGACAGACAGCTAGGTAGGAGAAGAGAGTTTCTCTCTCTGTCAGACAGACAGCTGGGTAGAGAAGAGAGTTCCTCTCTCTGTCAGACAGACAGCTGGGTAGAGGAAGAGAGTTTCTCTCTCTGTCAGACAGACAGCTGGGTAGAGAAGAGAGTTTCTCTCTCTGTCAGTTTCTCTTCTGTCAGACAGACAGCTGGGTAGAGAAGAGAGTTTCTCTCTCTGTCAGACAGACAGCTGGGTAGAGAAGAGAGTTTCTCTCTCTGTCAGACAGACAGCTGGGTAGAGAAGAGAGTTTCTCTCTCTGTCAGTTTCTCTCTCTGTCAGACAGACAGCTGGGTAGAGAAGAGAGTTCTCTCTCTGTCAGACAGACAGTGCGGTAGAGAAGAGAGTTTCTCTCTCTGTCAGACAGACAGCTGGGTAGAGAAGAGAGTTTCTCTCTCTGTTCAGTTTCTCTCTTCTGTCAGACAGACAGCTGGGTAGAGAAGAGAGTTTCTCTCAATCAAAACTGTATCTTTACATCAGTGGAGGCTGGTGGGAGGAGCTATAGGAGGACAGGCTTCAGTGTAATGTCAAACGTGTGTTTCCATATGTTTTGATGTGTTTTTATGTCCGTTCCATTGATTCCATTCCGGACATTATAATAAGCCTGTCTTCCTATAGCTCCTCTCACTAGCCACCTCTTACCATTCCCTTTCAATCACATGTTTTGTAGATGGTGTTGTTGTAGCTCCTCTGAATGTGGAAACAGAGAGGGAGAACATAGTGACTGGTGGACCATGCTGTGCTGAGGAAGAACTCAAACATCATTTTTCTGAGCAAACCCCAGAGGTTTGGAGGATGTCCACCTGAAACATAGCAGTGTGAGTCAGACAGGACACGTCTTTCTAAACACCCCACTACAGCTACACTTCCTGCTCTTCAAACAAATACACGGGAAACAGCCATTGACCTCATTAGTGAGGCAACTACACAGACTGTCAAGATGATGGAGAGAGAGAGTGCGAGAGAGATGGAGAGAGAGATGGAGAGAGAACATAGAGAGAGAGAGAGAGAACATAGATAGAGAGACATAGAGAGAAAGAGACAAATATGCTAGAGTCTTGTACAACCCTGAGAGGCTTGTAATGTTTATGTCATGTAAGGTCTACCAGTCTCCTTCTCCTGTCTGTCTCTCCCCAGGGAGAACCCCTCTACTCCAGGGTGGAGTCCCAGTCTCCTTCTCCTGTCTGTCTCTCCCCCAGGGAGAACCCCTCTACTCCAGGGTGGAGTCCCAGTCTCCTTCTCCTGTCTGTCTCTCCCAGGGAGAACCCCCTACTCCAGGGTGGAGTCCCAGTCTCCTCTCCTGTCTGTCTCTCCCCCAGGGAGAACCCCTCTACTCCAGGGTGAGTCCCAGTCTCCTTCTCCTGTCTGTCTCTCCCCCAGGAGAACCTCTACTCCAGGGTGGAGTCCCAGTCTCCTTCTCCTGTCTGTCTCTCCCCCAGGGAGAACCCCTCTACTCAGGGTGGAGTCCCAGTCTCCTTCTCCTGTCTGTCTCTCCCCCAGGGAGAACCCCTCTACTCAGGGTGGAGTCCCAGTCTCCAGACACTCTCAATGTACTCCCAAAACACTTCATTAAAGTGGAATTAACATGGCAACCAACACACAATCCATCTTTCTGTCACTTCCCCCTCTATGTCCACATCCATCACCCCATCTACCAGTGTCAGGGAAAATGAGAGTGACAGTGAATATCTGAATGGCAATGTGACATGTCTGTATTGCGTAGCAGTATATGTGTATTTTTATATGATAGGCACCTCTACCTAACTGTATTAGTGCTATGAAAGAAGCTGTTAAGATGCGTTAAATAAAATGCATCTGTGAAGTGATGCTTATAGCTCCTGAGTAGATCCCCTGTGAAGTGTATGTATCTGTGTGTGTGTGTTGTGTGTGTCTGTATGTCTTGTCATACCTCAGCTCATTCACAGATAACAACTAGCTTTACAATCATCCGTCCTCTCCTCCTCTCCATCCCCCAACACCATCTATTCTCAGCAATGCTAACTTGCTAATCTAAACTCTTGAACTTGCTAATACTTGCTATACATTGCTAACTTGCTAACTTGCTAACTTGCTAACTTGCTAACTTGCTCTCTCTCTCTCTCTCTCTCTCTCTCTCTCTCCTCTCTCTCTTCTCTCTCTCTCTTACTCTCTCTCTCTCTCTCTCTCTCTCTCTCTCTCTCTCTCTCTCTCTCTCTCTCTCTCTCTCTCTCTCTCTCTCTCTCTCTCTCTCTCTCTCTCTCTCTCTCTCCTCTCTCTCTCTCTCTCTCTCTCTCTCTCTCTCTCTCTCTCTCTCTCTCTCCCTCCCTCCATTTTACCTGTGGGTGGGGGCTATACTTGATGCAAAGGGAATTATCTTTTTGATTAAAACTGGTCTTTACCTCCCATCACTCTTTCTCTCCTCACTCACTCACCCTCTCCTTCCCATCCCTTGTTCAATGGGCAGGGTGGGGGGTCTCCTCTCCTCCTCCCTCTGTCTCCAGTCCTCTGGGTTCTATTCTTTCCATGTAAATATTTCAGAGGCAGAGCAGGAATAGAACAGATAGGCCTTATTTCTCCCAGACAGAATATTCCCTCTGACGTACAGAGAGAGGAGATATATAAAACTTGAGCTGGGCGATATGGACAAAGCTCTGCTTAGCTTCCCCGTCTTATCGACCAGCCTGAATGTCTGCCTTTTCTCTTCTCAGAATCCACCGATGATTCACTTAGCAGGGAGTCTTTCCACCGGCCTGGCTAGGCCCTGCTCATCGTCTGGGATACAGTCACTCTATCCAGCCCAAGCGCGGCTGGGCCGATGGAAACCTGGTTAGAATGGGGCCCAGGGACAGGAGAGAGAGGAGTAATGGACTCTAAGAGCTTCTGAACCCCGGCCCGCCCAGAGGCTGTCTGCATCCTGTTTCTATGTTGTAGTAAACTCCGTCAGATAGCCTATCAGACTGAGGATCTGGTAGGAACCCAAATCACTCAGCCACAGAGGTGTCAGGGCACTTAAGGGTGTAACACCACGCTGACTGACTTAGCACTCCACCAGGGACTGCAGATACACTGATAACCAACCAACTGTAAATATGATGTGTGGGTAAAGTAGTGCAGAGCTAAATAACACAGACAACTAACACTTCACCCTAAAGCTCCTAAAACAGCTACATTATTAAGACAACAACCTTATTAAACCACTGGTCACATTCATTGGCTGTCCCTAGTCATGTGATTAGCTTCCCAGATTACTGTACACCTGCAGCAGCAATAGCCTATAGCAGCAAAAAGGGACAAGAGCCGTAATGCAGCCAGCCAGCCGGTCTGATAAACAGAGGACAGTTAATGGAGGATAGTGTTAACACTAAGGCCTACAGCAACAGCAGCAGGGCTGGACCCCACCTAGCTCTCTGTTGACATGGCACTCTACTGTCAGCCCAGCAATGTTTCCTACCATCCATAAACGCTTCTGCACAAACTTACACTCACTCTACACGGGTGGCTGTCCTGACCTTATCACATGTGTCTGTAATACCAACATGTTTGAAGCAGACCACCATAGTCCCTGTGCCCAAGAACACAAAGGCAATGGCTTACATCAACACCATTATCTCAGAAACCCTAGACCCACTCCGATTTGCATACCGCCCAAACAGATCCACAGATGATGCAATCTCTATTGCACTCCACACTGCCCTTTCCCACCTGGACAAAAGGAACACTTATGTGAGAATGCTATTCATTGACTACAGCTCAGCGTTCAACACCACAGTACCCTCAAAGAAGCGAGCGATTGCTTTCTCCCCAGACCAAAATCCGCCGAGACAAACAGAAGCAGACTGGCGATGCAGGGGACGATAGAGAGGGGGAAAGGAGTTCCAGAAAGGAGGGGAGGCGGCCGGGTACTAGAGAGAGTGAAGAGAAAAGGGCAGACACACACAATGGCGTGGGAAATTCCGAATCACGCGAGACAGCGAAAACTCTCACCATAGAAAGCAGGGAGGGATCGTGGTCCTATCGCGAGATGGACGTGGAGTGGAGTTTGTTGCTTATATATAGGCTGAAATAGTATTCCACGTGTTTACGGGGTAATAAATTACAGCACGATTGGACATAGTTTGGCATAGAATTTTGCACAAAGTTGTGAAGGAAGCTGTTTTTCCAGGCCAGGACTTACTCTGATATGCAATAATAGTGTTTAACCATGATTTTTTAATGACTACATCATCTTTTGTACCCCAGACATAAATTATATTGTAATTGTTTGCAATCAAGCAGTGAATTCCAAAACACAGATTCCTCGCAAAGAAAGACACCTATTGGTAGTTGGATAAAAAAAAAAAATTCAAAGCAGACAATGAATATCCCTTTGAGCATGGTGAAGTTTGGATGGTGTATAAATAACATCCAGTCACTACAAAGATACAGGCGTCCTTGCTACTCAGTTTGCCGAGAGGAAGGAATCGCTTCAGGATTTCACCATGCAGGCATAACGTGACTTAAAACCGTTACAAAGTTTAATGGCTGGATATGAGAGAAACTGAGGTGGATCAACACACTGCAAGTGGTTAGCGCGTTGGGCCAGTAACGAAAAGGTTGCTGGATGCGAATCCCGAGCTCACAAGGTAAAATCTGTTGTTCTACTGAACAAGGCTAAGTTTAACGACTGAACAAGGCAGTTCAACCCACTAGTTAAATAAAGGTGTAAAATACAAAATTGTAATGTTACTCCACAATCTAACCTAATTGACAGAGTGGAAAGAAGAAGCCTGCTACAGAGAATAAAATAACTCCGAAACATGCATCCTGGTTTGCAACAAGGACACTAAAGTAAAACTTTTTTTTTTAAATGTGGCAAAGAATTAACTTTTTGTCCTGAATACAGTGTGTTATGTTTGGGGCATATCCAATACAGCACATAGAGGTGGGACAAAGTCATTGTTTTACAAGTACAATTAAGAGTCTCAAGTCCAGTCCAGACAGGCAAGTCGAGTTCAAGTCTCAAGTCAGACGCGTCAAGTATCAGTCAAGTTACAAGTTTCGTAAACTTTCGAGTTGTCGAGTCTAAACAGATCATAATGTGCTCTTCCAAATATATACATTTCATATTTTAACAAGAAGTAATAGTATATTAATTTACGCAAAATCTGAATGCTTTTAAAAATATCTATATATTTTAGTTACTTTCTAATAAACGTTATGTTTCCATGGAAATTACTGGGTAGCCATTGAAGAAACGACACACCCCCCCAATAGTCCGGCGATATCCTGAGGAGTTCTGCTTGGGCGAATGGGTGACGGTTAACACATGAACTTGAAACCACCAACTTGCACTCTGGTACTGCTTGCCATGGGGTAGTAGAGAGAACAGTCTATGACTGGGGTGGCTGGGGTCTTTGACAATTTTTAGGGCCTGCCTCTGACACCTGGTGTAGAGGTCCTGGATGGCAGGCAGCTTAGCCCAGTGATGTACTGGGCCGTACGCACTACCCTCTGTAGTGCCTTGCGGTTGGAGGCCGAGCAGTTGCCATACCAGGCAGTGATACAACCAGTCAGGATGCTCTCGATGTTGCAGCTGTAGAACCTTTTGAGGATTTGAGGACCACTGCCAAATCTTTTTAGTTTCCTGAGGGGAATAGGCTTTGTTGTGCCCTCTTCACGACTGTCTTGGTGTGTTTGGATCAGTCTAGTTTGTTGGTGATGTGGACACAGAGGAACTTGAAGCTCTCAACCTGCTCCACTACACCCGTCGATGAGAATGGGGGCGTGCTCGGTCCTTCTTTTCCTGTAGTCGCACATCATCTCCTAGTCTTGGTTACGTTGAGGGATAGGTTATTTATTCTGGACCACCGCGTCAGGCCTTGACCTCCTCTCCTATGGGCTGTCTCGTCGATTTGGTGATCCGGCCTAGCACTGTTGTGTCTCCTGAAAACTAATGGCTGGTGTTGGAGTTGTGCTTTGGCCATGCAGTCGTGGGTGAACGGGAGTGAGGAGGGGACTGAGCACGCAACCCTGTGGAGCTCCTGTGTTGAGGATCACGCGTGGAGATGTGCTGCTACCTACCTTTACACCTGGGAAGCGGTCCCGTCAGGAAGTCTAGAATCCAGTTGCAGAGGGAGGTTGTTTAGTCCCAGGATCTTAGCTTAGTCATGGAGCTTTGA
>NW_019943351.1:59810-63245 GCF_002910315.2 Salvelinus sp. IW2-2015
GGGGGGGGGGGACGACAATGCAAATAGTCCGGGTAGCCATTTGATTACCTGTTCAGGAGTCTTATGACTTGGGGGTAAAAACTGTTGAGAAGCCTTTTGTCCTATACTTGGCACTCTGGTACTGCTTGCCATGGGGTAGTAGAGAGAACAGTCTATGACTGGGGTGGCTGGGGTCTTTGACAATTTTTAGGGCCTGCCTCTGACACCGCCTGGTGTAGAGGTCCTGGATGGCAGGCAGCTTAGCCCCAGTGATGTACTGGGCCGTACGCACTACCCTCTGTAGTGCCTTGCGGTTGGAGGCCGAGCAGTTGCCATACCAGGCAGTGATACAACCAGTCAGGATGCTCTCGATGTTTGCAGCTGTAGAACCTTTTGAGGATTTGAGGACCCATGCCAAATCTTTTTAGTTTCCTGAGGGGATATAGGCTTTGTTGTGCCCTCTTCACGACTGTCTTGTGTGTGTTTGATCAGTCTAGTTTGTTGGTGATGTGGACACAGAGGAACTTGAAGCTCTCAACCTGCTCCACTACACCCGTCGATGAGAATGGGGGCGTGCTCGGTCCTTCTTTTCCTGTAGTCCCCAACCTCTCTTTACACTGCTGCTACTCTCTGTTTATCATATATGCATAGTCACTTTACCTATACATTCATGTACATACTACCTAATTGGCCCGAGCAACCAGTGCTCCCGCACGTTGGCTAACCGGGCAATCTGCAGATCAGTAAGCTGACTGGCTAAGAGGCTGACAACACTGAGTTTATTGGGTATGAGATGCAGAGAATAGAGACATGATTGGGCCAGCTGACTAGGTAAGAGATCCAGTGAACTAATTGGACAAGATCTTTTCACACTAGATAGATGATTGGGTAAAATATTTTCAGACTAGCGAGATGATTGGGTAATGTGTTGGAGCTGTAGTGATCTCCTCTGTAGCCTGTGCTGCGTTTTAACGCTCCAGTCAGCCAGCCAGCCGTAGGAACAATTGGGCATGGACCATGGCACAAACACTAACATACACATCAAAGGAAAATGGTCTGACACGTACACACAAACAGACACACACAGTTGTTCAACACAACATTACAAAACACACACAACCACACACAGACATTATATCTCTCTTCTTCTCTCCTCTTCTCTCCTCTCTTCTTCTCTCCTCTTCTTTCCACATCTCCCACATCGCTCCTCTTCTCTCCTCTTCTCTTCTCTCCACATCTCTCCTCTTCTATCTGTTCAGATGGAATAATGAGTCCCTCCGGTCTCCTCACAACAGATCTAGACACGTAGCCGTTTGGTGCGTATGTTTTTTGTTGAATTATCTCAAAGTCAATGTATTTGTTTCTTCTTTCTATATGGATGCAACAATGCTCGTGTGTGTGTGTGTCCTCCTGTCAATCGCAACATCTGTGGTGGAACGAGCTTGGACAAGACGGAGCGAGAGGAAAACAGAACGGAGAGATCCTGACAGGAATCACTGGAACGGAACGGAAGTTGTGTGTGAGCGGAACCTGTCTATTAATCAGACAGACAGAACAGAACCAAGTCACTGTCACATACTGAGATACCTCAGGGAACCCCAGAGACTGAGAGAAACTCAACAAATACACTCAGATGATGTACTGGAGGTAATAACAATGTAATAATATGGTCACTAGAGGAGACACAGGAAAAGTTGGAGCTAATAAGTTAATGCAGCTTCAGCTATCCTAGAATTCGACTTACAGTGGAATCTCTCTCCACAGAACCCCCAGCCAGATATAATAATTATAATATAATAATTACCCATTGGCCATCTGACACAGTATATGGCCTTGATTGGTTTTGAGAGAGGGAGAGAAAGAATGGAGAGAGTAGAAGCGGTTTGGTGCTGTTGCATTAGTGTCCTCTAGCCTTGTACAGACAGAGGAAGAGGAGTGGACCACTCCTCACTCTATCACTCTCTCAAAGAGCGATGCAATCAAGACAAAACAGGGGGATGACACGAGGGAGATGGACGACGAAACAGATGTCTCCAGGCAGCCCAGCACCGCACAACAGGGGATGAAACACTGAGCCTTTCAGTGCCTCTACCAATTTATTGAGGAATAATCACAGCAAACACACCAATTCACTTTGAGCCTGCTGCCTGCCTCGCTGAGAGGAGATGTAAAGACACATACTGTATGAGAGAAACAGCTGAACACAGAAACATGCATTTCTAGCTGGAGGGGAATAAAGGGGGGGTTGAGGGCTGTGACACAGGCAAACACGCACACGCGCACACACAACCCCCCCACCCCCACGGAACACAAAGGGAGCAGAGACAGCAGGAAGCTGTGTTGGCTATAAATGACATCATCTACAGGAGCAGATCTCTGTGGCTCTCTATCTGCTGCCAGGACCCTTTAGGAGCCCGTTGGGATGCCTGACTCACAGCACAGAATAAGTGCATTATGGGTAGAGCTAGCTGGAAGCCGAGGTCCTGTGGTTAAACAACAGCTGTTGTGGATCCAACACAGCCGGATCTAGGGTGCAGAGGTCAGCAGGTGAAATCAGGCCAACACACACAGATTACTATGAAAGAGCACGCTACATGCTGGGTGGGATGTTTTCTGCGTATTCTGTGTAACATCTGTTATAGGACCCAGACAGAGGAGAGAGACTATTCAGGTGCATCTGTCATGGTGTCATGGCCCTTGTTGTTTAACGTAGCAGAGCAGCTGGCCACTTCAACAGGCCAGAGGATGAGCTGACCAGACCTGACTAGACCTGACCTGACTAGACCTGACCTGACTAGACCAGACCAGACCTGACTAGACCTGACCAGACTAGACCAGACCTGACTAGACCTGACCTGACTAGACCTGACCTGACTAGACCAGACCAGACCACCCCCCTCTGATCTCAATGTGACCTCAAACACACAGCCAGGTGCCTGCAAACAGAGGACGGGAACAAGAGAGCGCAAGAGGAGGGCAGAAGAACGTTACCATAATATGACACTGATTCAGAGAGACTTCTTTCTCGTGCGGCCCTCTTCCCCGCTATCCTGTCTGAGTCTGTCTACAGGAGCCAGAGAGATGACTGGTCCCAGCCACGCAGAGATCTTCCCGGCTATCCTGTCCTGAGTCTGTCTACAGGAGCAGAGAGATGACTGTTCCCAGCCAGCAGAGTCTTCCCGCTATCCTGTTCCTAGTCTGGTCTACAGGAGCCAGAGAGAATGACTTGTCCCAGCCAGCAAGGATCTTCCGCTCGCTATCGCGTTGGAGTGGTCTACAGGAGCCAGAGAGATGACTTGGTCCCAGCCAGCAGAGATCTCCCGCTATCCTGTCTGAGTCTGTCTACAGAGCCAGAGAGATGACTGTCCCAGCCGCAGAGATCTTCCCGCTATCCTGTCTGAGTCTGGCTACAGGAGCCAGAGAGATGACTGGTCCAGCCAGCAAAAGATCTTCCCG
>NW_019943351.1:65462-92992 GCF_002910315.2 Salvelinus sp. IW2-2015
GCTATCCTGTCTGAGTCTGTCTACAGGAGCCAGAGAGATGACTGGTCCCAGCCAGCAGAGATCTTCCCCAGCTATCCAGGCTGAGTCTGTCTACAGGAGCCAGAGAGATGACTGGTCACAGCCAGCAGAGATACTACCTTAGCAAGATACTGTATACTCACAGACCTCCCCATTCCTTCCCTCCAATGTAGAGAAAACATGGCATGGCCTGGTCAACTAAACCTGGGAACGCCCCAACCAGGAAATAAGCATGGAGTAAACACTCTTGATTGGTTTCCAATCTCTCCGGTCACGGGATGAGAGGGAGCCTCATGTTGGAGCAGGAAGTGTGCCCTCTGACCCACAGATCATTGAACTGAGGGTGGGAGGCAACAGGGAGAAGGAAGTAAGATAGGTGGGAGAAGAGAGAGAGGAGGGAGAAGAGAGAGAAAGAGGAGGGAGAAGAGAGAGAAAGAGGAGGGAGGACAGAGAGAAAGAGGAGGGAGAAGAGAGGAGTGAAAAAATCCTCAGAAAGAAACTAGTTTATGTTGACCTCTTCAAAGCCAAGGTTTATTTCAACCTCACTATATCCTCTCTGTTTATATCAGTTTGTCTTTTTTAACTCGTTTTTTTATATCTAGTTTTGCCTTTTTAACTACAGACGTTTATTCTCAAAAGTAGTCATAACTATAGATATTGTTACACATGTAGTCACACTGTTGTTACACTATTGCATTTAATCAAGACTAGGGTTTACTTTCTAAAGTGAAGTGGGCTTTCAGAGGAGTCCTTCAATGCCTTTTAAATGGTGCTACACAGTAGAGCTACATGTATAGTGCTACAGTAGAGCTGTCTCAATAATACTCTGAGCAAAAATATAAACGCAACATGTAAAGTGTTGGTCTCATGTTTTATGAGCTGAAATAAAAAATCCCAGAAATGTTCCATATGCACAAAAAGCTTATTTCTCTCAAATGTGGTGCACAAATTTGTTTACATCTCTGTTAGTGAGCATTCTCGTTTGCCAAGACAATCCATCCACCTGACAGATGTGGCATATCAAGAAGCTGATTAAACAGCATGATGATTACACAGGTGCACCTTGTGCTGGGGACAATAAAATGCCACTCTAAAATTTGCAGTTTTGTCACACAACACAATGCCACATATGTGCTGAGGAGTAGTTATGTCTGTAATAAAGCCTTTTTTGTGGGGAAAAACTGATTCTGATTGGCTAGGCCTGGCTCCCCAGTGGGAGGGCCTGGCGGCCAAGTGGGTGGACCCCTATGCCCTCCCAGGCCCACCCATGGCTGCACCCCTGCCCAGTCATTTGAAATCCATAGATTAGAGCCTAATGAATTTATTTAAATTGACTGATTTCCTTATATGAACTGTAACTAAGTAAAATCTTTGAAATTGTTGCATGTTGCGTTTATATTTTTGTTCAGTATAAATAGGAGAATGAGGACACATAGGATGGTGATGGTACACTGTAAAAATGACTCATTGGATCAACCTAAAATAATGTTAGGTTTTCTCAGTTGAAAAATGTAATATTTGTTGCAACCTAATTAGGTTACAAGCAATTAATGATATATTTCCTGTTAATCAATTTCCTGCCACAGCTACATTGCAACCACCACTATGCAATGTGAATGTGCTTGAGAGGTGGAAAGCAAATTAGAAGCTTTCATTCAATTCCAAAAATCACATTGATCTATAAATTCGTTATTGTACTTCAGGCACATTGAATAGAATAGGTTAGATAAACCAAAGTGTAATTTGTATCGTACCAATCAGAAAACCACTTCAGATGAACAACAGTGCCGTCCCACTTTTAACAGTGTAAGCATGACTATGGGTTTTAACTAGGCTACTCCCTGCTGAGAGAGCGAAAGAGGTGTGTGTGTGTGTGTGTGTGTGTGTGTGTGTGTGTGTGTGTGTGTGTGTGTGTGTGTGTGTGTGTGTGTGTGTGTGTGTGTGTGTGTGTGTGTGTGTGCAGAGGGAAAAAAGAGGATGAGCAGAGAGGGACACTGTCAAATAAACACATTACATAAAGAGTTATCATGCAGTATCTGAGCTGCAGGGGAAAATATAAATGAGTTACAAGCAAGCAGGCTTCTTACTTAAACCATTGCATAACAACGACATCCTTAAACGAGTCCTAATGGAAGTGATAGCACTGTGAGAAGAGAAGGCGATGAAGATATGAGAAGAGGGGTACATGTGGAGAGAGAGAAGGAACTGCTGACCTACTGTTAGCCTACTTCACTATGTCGCATGTACCCCGCAAGAAAACGGGTAGGAAAGGAGGCAGAAGTCAGTAAGAATGGAGGAATGGAAGGCTTGCTTTCTAAATGCAAAAACGTATTAGGCAGATAAAGTATGTCAACATTGACAAGGCAAAACACTAGTAGACCTACTGCATGACTGCACTGGTATTCAGAGCAAGCTGGTGATCTCTCTCTCTCTCGCTCTCCTCTATTCTGTATATAAACAACATCAGAACTATTACAGACCAAAACCACAATAGAACGATAATTGACTAATAGAGATGAGTGAATAACCAAATGATTACACGTAATTTCCTCCCAACAGTAAAGTGAACTATGCTTTGAAGTCTTGTTCTGCACTAGGCCTACAGTAGATTCGCCCCTGGGGCAAAATATTTCCCTGTTCAAGTCTGAGCGCGTCCCTAATTCCTCCTTCTCCTTCTTTTACTATTTCCAACCAGTCTGCTTGACTTGTTCCTGTCTACCCGAACAGCATTCCCATTCCAGTAATTATTTTCTTCAAGCCATATAGCCGACGTAAACATAATGTAACAACACTGTAACGACTGTTTGCAATAGCGTAGCTAGCGACAGTAACTCGTTTATATCCCCGGGGAAAATAGGGTGGAGGTCGCGAAATCAAACAGCGGACAGCAACTGTAGCTATCCGTCATTAACACACCAACAGAGTTTTTATCAATATGATAGCAAGATAGGAACACTTACGATTTACTAAATAGGTGAAACATCGCTCCATGGAACCTCGCGCGGGTTCCCAATGACACACCACTTCAATTTGGGTCGCATTCCTCTCTGCGCGCTAATCGCTGCTTGTTTTCCGACTATTTTGTGTGGCCGCAGCCTGCCCTTTGAGATCCGCCGCTACTCCCAGTATGGGCTGCTCTAGTCCCATACATCCCGAGAGAGCAGTCTGCTGTGCCTTGTCAAACACTCCCCTCTCTCTCTCGCTCACTCCACATCCCGTTGAAAAAGATTCCGCCTCTTTTTATGGAAAAAAGAGCTGATGCCTTGACAGTTTATTTGGCACAAATAAATAGCATTTCATCAGTTGACTATTTATTTTCTAATGTCACGAAGACAACGTGTAATGGGGATAGGTGCACACATCAATCATTATCAACTGATATAATAACTCAGTAAAAAGGCTCCCAATAATTTAGTAATAAAAAGTTAGAGTGGCTGATGTGAACTTTGATTTCACTTGGATGTTCATTTTTATGACTAAGGCAGTATGAGTGATGGACATTGGACACCCTACTGAATTACTGAATCAAAGAAGTAAGAAATCACAGCCACTTTGAGGTGGGACTCTAACTGAGGGTATAAAGGATGGTACGGTCAATGCTACCCCCCACTACACAGAATAAAGATGTCATCATCAGCCAAGCGACAGACAAGGGATGCGTGAGTGCCTCACATTAAATTGTTCATGGACACTGATGTCAGTTTAGTATTCTACCCTAAGGGGAGGTAAACTGATCCTAGATCTGTGCCACCAACCCCAGAATATCAGAATACAGATTTCATCACTGACCAAGCGTGCCTCTTAGAGTAAATTGAGGTCAAATTTCTAGGAGGTAAACTGATTCTAGATCTGTCCCTATGGGCACTTTTCACCCAGTTCCTTACTTTGAGTTCATTTCCCCTCTGTCACCATGTACTCAAGGCAGAGCGTCTGTGACAGGCACCTCCCCCCGTGTTTCCCACACCACCCTGGGCAGACAGGAAGCCCGCCTGCCCCCTCCCTCTGGAGCACCAGAACAGCTCCTGGAGGAAAACAATGGCTGAGTGGCTGTGTGTGGGAAAATACAGGGCCTTTTGGTGGAGAGAGGGTTTACAGGAAGAAAAAAAATTAAAAAAAAGATGAGAGAGAGTGAGGAGAGAGAGAGTAGAGAAAGGAGAGAGAGAGGGTAGGAGTGAAAGAAAGAGAGAGAGAGAGAGAAAGAGAGAGAGAGAAGAAGAGCAAGAGCAAGAGAGTGGAGGATGAGAGAGAAATAAGGCCAGACAGATTTTGAGATGCGAAATGTTGCCAGATGTATCCCTCTTCATGTAGTTTTCTCAGACTGGGAGGAAGACCTTCTGGGGAGAGGGCATGATGTCACTGTGGAGGCATGCCGTTAGAACTTTGTTACATGAGTTACCTCCCAAATGGCACCCTATTCCCTTTATAGTGCACTACTTTTTACCAGGCCCATAGGGCTCTGGTCAGAAGTAGTGCACTATACAGGGAATAGGGTATCATTTGAGTGGACGGGGGAGCCAGAGTACTGGGCCGTTAAGTAACTTAATGGCCTGAACACACAGACAAACAGGTTTGTATTTACAGGAGGCCACGAGTCTACTAACCTTACCCCATCCTGATTAAATAGTGAGGCTCAAATTGCTCCAGTGCTTCATGTAAAAGAGCCTTGTACAGAGTTGGTACAGGTACTGTTTCTATACTCTCAATATGGAGACTCATGTCATGGATGTGTAATGGTTTCTGCTTGATGTTACTGTAATACCTGCTAGTGGAGAGGCTCACCATAATTATACTGTAGACAGTGGGCCATAAAGTATAAACACAGGTGAGTGAGGAAAAGGTAGCTTAAAAGGTAGCTTAAAAGGTAGCTTAGGTGCAACCAAGGTGCTGGACAGCTTACAAAACAACGTCCTTACAACATAAGGCCAACAGAGAGAAACTATAATCTCCCTATAATCTTACCCCCCTGCTGTAGATTGAACTAGTCTCTTATCATAGACAAACTGTCCAGGACAGGGTTTTACTGCAGGTAGGCCTGGTTAAAGTCCAACTACAATCCTAAGGTAAAATACAGGAGCTAGACTCTGTAACAATACAACATTGCCAGGATTTCCTAATTTCTCTAGGTTTGATCACAATATACTGTACAGCATTGTATTGTCAGATTGTTTACAATAAAAAACCAAAATGCCTTTGGGAAACTACTCTATCAATGGAAATAAGTTTGTATCCAGTGTAGTGGAAGACAGTCCAGGGCAGAACAAATGACATATCTCCATAGGTATTCACAGAGAAACACAGCGGTTGTGAATGGACACTCTGTTGCCTATATCCATTAATAACATTCAGAGACTCCGAGAGGCATGATTGCACCCACACACATAGCCTGAGCAGTGCTGTGAGTGATGATGAGTGTGGCTGATGGATGTGTGTGTGTGTGTGTACAGTACATGATTGTGTGTGTGTGTGTGTGTGTGTGCGTGTGCGTGTGCACGTTTTCATACGTCTGTATGTGTGTGTGCGTATGTGGGTGTACACTACAGGGGAGCAGGGGGGAGTTTGTTGAGGCAGACAGAAATGATAGGGGTCATGTGTAAGAAGAGAAGACGTCAGTGAGCTATGTGTCTGTGGGGAGTCCTCTAGGGCCCCACCTCTTAGAGGTTATCCCCCTGGCTCCTGCTAACATATAACCTGTTAAACAGACAGAACACAACCCTGCAGCACTGACAGAGTGTGACGGAGGGAGAGAAAGAGGGAGGGATGGAGGGGGAGAGAGACGAGCTATAGACAACAAATGCATTCCTGACAAGCTCCCACAGGCTTACACTACAGGCAAACAGAAGGACAGAAAGAGTGAGAGAGAAAGAGAGAAAGAGAAAGAGACAACGAGAGAGAGAGAGCGAGAGGGAGAGAGAGAGAGAGGTAGAGGGAGACAGACAGAGATGGATATAAATATTGTGTGTGTTTGGCCAAAAATTATGGATAGAGGACAATTTTCTGCTAATTTTGAAGGCGAGGAAATACAGCCTAACACATTTTCAGTGCAGCCCTCTGGACCTGTTGAAGACCGAAATACAACATTGTTCATAATATACTGTACCACATTGTGTTGTCAGATGGTTTACAATAAAAATGCAAAATGCCTTTGGAAATCTACTCTATCAATGGAAATAAGTTTGCATCCAGTGTAGTGGAAGACAGACCAGGGCAGAACAAATGGCATATCTCCATAGCTATTCATAGAGAAACACAGCGGTTGCGTAAAACATATTCTATCTCAAGGCCATCAGACTGTTAAATACCCATCAGTAGCCGGCCTCCACCTAGTACCCTGCCCTGAACTTAGTCACTGCCACTAGCCGGCTACCATCCGGTTACTCATCCCTGCACCTTAGAGGCTGCTGCCCTATTAACATAGACATGGAGCACTGGTCACTTTAATAATGTTTACATACTGTTTTACCCATTTCAAATGTACTGTATACTATTCTATCCACATATTCTTCAGATATACTACATAATCTATCCACATACTGTCCATATTGTCTATACATCTATCTATCTATCTATCTATCTATCTATCTATCTATCTATCTATCTATCTATCTATCTATCTATCTATCTATCTATCTATCTATCTATCTAAATCTATCTATCTATCTATCTTATCGTCCTATCCATCTGTAGTGATGGCTTTGGGAATCGCTTCCTTTTAGGTGGTTGTAGAATTTAACGGCTCTTTTCTGGATTTTGATAATTAGTGGGTATCGGCCAATTCTGCTCTGCATGCATTATTTGGTGTTCAACATTGTACACGGAGGATATTTTTGCAGAATTCTGCATGCAGAGTCTCAATTTGGTGTTTGTCCCATTTTGTGAAATCTTGGTTGGTGAGCGACCCCAGACCTCACAACCATAAAGGGCAATGGGCTCTATGACTGATTCAAGTACTTTTAGCCAGATCCTAATTGGTATGTTGAATTTTATGTTCCTTTTGATGGCATAGAATGCCCTTCTTGCCTTGTCTCTCAGATTGTTCACAGCTTTGTGGAAGTTACCCGTGCGGCTGATGTTTAGGCCAAGGTATGTATAGTTTTTTTGTGTGCTCTGGGGCAATGGTGTCTAGATGGAATTTGTATTTGTGGTCCTGGCGACTGACCTTTTTTGGAACACCATTATTTTGGTTTTACTGAGATTTACTGTCAGGGCCCAGGTCTGGCAGAATCTGTTTAGAATATCTAGGTGCTGCTGTAGGCCCTCCTTGGTTGGTGACAGAAGCACCAGATCTTAAGCAAACAGTAGACATTTGACTTTCAGATTCTAGTAGGGTGAGCCGGGTGCTGCAGACTTTTCTAGTGCTCACGCCAATTCGTTGATATATATGTTGAAGAGGCTGGGGCTTAAGCTGCATCCCTGTCTCACCCACGGCCCTGTGGGAAGAAATGTGTGTGTTTTTGCCAATTTTAACCGCACACATGTTGTTTCTGTACATGGATTTTATAGTGTCGTATGTTTTACTCCCAACACCACTTTCCATCAATTTGTATAGCAGACCCTCATGTCAAATTGAGTCGAAGGCTTTTTTTAAATCAACAAAGCATGAGAGACTTTGCCTTTGTTTTGTTTTGTTTGGTTGTCAATTAGGGTGTGCAGGGTGAATACATGGTCTGTTGTATGGTAATTGGTAAAAAGCAAATTTGACATTTGCTCAGTACATTGTTTTCATTGAGGAAATGTACGAGTCTGCTGTTAATGATAATGCAGAGGATTTTCCCAAGGTTGCTGTTGACGCATATCCCACGGTAGTTATTGGGGTCAAATTTGTCTCCACTTTTGTGGATTGGGGTGATCAGTCCTTGGTTCCAAATATTGGGGAAGATGCCAGAGCTAAGGATGATGTTAAAGCTATCTATCTATCTATATATAAACTCATTAAAAAAATAAGCGTCCTCTCACTGTCAACTGTGTTTATTTTCAGCAAACTTAACATATGTTCATACAAATATTTACATAACAAGATTCTACAACTGAGACATAAACTGAACAAGTTCCACAGACATGTGACTAACAGAAATGGAATAATGTGTCCCTGAACAAAGGGGGAGGTCAAAAGTAACAGTCAGTATCTGGTGTGGCAGATCTACATAGGCGTACAGAGGCCCATTATCAGCAACCATCACTCCTTGTGTTCCAATGGCACATTGTGTTAGCTAATCCAAGTTCATAATTTTAAAAGGCTAATTGATCATTAGAAAATCATTTTGCAATTATGTTAGCACAGCTGAACAATGTTGTTCTGATTAAAGAAGCAATAAAACTGGCCTTCTTTAGACTAGTTTAGTATCTGGAGTATCTATAACCGTTGCCGCTTGTTATAGACCCCCTTCAGCCCCCAGCTGTGCCCTGGACACCATATGTGAATTGATTGCCCCCCATCTATCTTCAGAGTTCGTACTGCTAGGTGACCTAAACTGGGATATGCTTAACACCCCGGCCGTCCTACAATCTAAGATAGATGTCCTCAATTTCACACAAATTATCAAGGAACCTACCAGGTACTACCCAAAATCCATAACAATTGGCACCCTCTTAGATATCATCCTGACCAACTTCCCCTCTTAATACACCTCTGCTGTCTTCAACCATGATCTCAACGATCACTGCCTCATTCCCTGCGTGATCTCAATGACCACCCCTCATCACTGTCAAACGCTCCCTAAAACATTTCAGCGAGCAGGCCTTTCTAACCGAACTGGCCCCGGTATCCTGGAAGGATATTGACCTCATCCCGTCAGTAGAGGATGCCTGGTTGCTCTTCAAAAGTGCTTTCCTCTCCATCTTAAATAAGCATGCCCCATTCAAAAAATATAGAACTAAGAACAGATATAGCCCTTGGTTCACCCCAGACTTGACTGCCCTTGACCAGCACAAAAACATCCTGTGGCGTTCTGCATTAGCATCGAATAGTCCCCGCGATATGCAACTCTTCAGGGAAGTCAGGAACCAATATACTTAGTCAGTTAGGAAAGCTAAGGCTTTGCTTCCTGTAGCATAAATCCAAAAAGTTTTGGGACACTATAAAGTCCATGGAGAATAAGAGCACCTCCTCCCTGCTACCCACTGCACTGAGGATAGGAAACACTGTCACCACCGATAAACCTACGATAATTAATCATTTCAATAAGCATTTTTCCACGGCTGGCCATGCTTTCCACCTGGCTACCCCTACCCCGGCCAACACCTCAGCACCCCATGCAGCAACTTGCCCAAACCCTCCCTGCTTCTCCTTCACCCAAAGCTGATGTTCTGAAAGAGCTGAAAACTCTGGATCCGTACAAATTAGCTGGGCTAGATAATCTGGACCCACTCTTTCTATTATCTGCGGAAATTGTTGCAACCCCTATTACTAGCCTGTTCAACCTCTCTTTCGTATTGTCTGAGATCCCCAAAGATTGGAAAGCTGCCGCGGTCMTCCCCCTCTTCAAAGTGGGAGACACCTTAGAGCCAAACTGTTATAGACCATATCCATCCTGCCCTGCCTTTCTAAAATCTTCAAAAGCCAAGTTAATAAATAGATCACCGACCATCTCGAATCCCACCAATTCTCCACTATGAAATCTGGTTTCCGAGCTGGTCATGGGTGCACCTCAGCCACGCTCAAGGTCCTAAACGATATCATAACCGCTGTCGTGTCTTTGGCATCATTAAATTGAAGACTGTTATTTTATCAAATTAATTCTCTGTAATTATTATTACGTGATTAAACTAATCATGTAAATGTAATTAACTAGGAAGTCGGGGCACCAAGGAAAATGTTCAGATTACAAAGTTATAATTTTCCTAATATAAATCTTCAGATATTTTAATATCTGATCAATTAGTCTTCTAATTAATGAATTATTCTTTACCTCACGTTAGTCTCATTCCGAACATCGTAAATCGTTGGTTATCTGCACGAACCCAGCCTTTACTATGAATCATCCATACATCAATTGTCTTAATCATTTATTTACTAACTAACTAAATAATCACAGAAATGCATAAACAAACAAACAGTAGATATGGTTACAAGGAAATGATAGGGGAGGTTCCCTAGTGGGCTAAGCCGATATGGCAGCTTGGTGGACAAAGGGAAGTGGGTGTGGACTGAAAAGGGCGGAAATTACAAGAGTCGCTACACAGTTGATAATTATTAATTGACATGCTAATCCTTTGCACATGAACACTCACTCATTGTCATGCCCTGGCCTTAGTATTCTTTGTTTTCTGTAATATTTTGGTTAGGTCAGGGTGTGACATGGGGGATGTTTGTGTGTATTTGTCTCGTCTTGGGTGGTTGTATTGTATAGGGGGTTTTGTAGAGGTTATGGGGTTGTGTTTAGTGTAGGTGTCTAGGTATGTCTATGGTTGCCTGAATGGTTCTCAATCAGAAACAGCTGTCTTTCATTGTCTCTGATTGGGAGCCATATTTAAGGCAGCCATAGGCATTAGGCTATTGTGGGTAATTGTCTATGTGTAGTGTTTAGTGTCAGCACTATTTGTTTGAATAGCTTCACGGTCATCTGTTTGTTGTTTTTGTTCGTTTGTTCGTCTTCATAATAAAAAGAAGATGTCGTTCTATCACGCTGCACCTTGGTCCACTCTGCCTCAAAGTTACGACGATCGTGACAGAATTACCCACCAAACAAGGACCAAGCAGCGTGTTAAGCAGCAGCAGGAGCAACCTACACAGGATTTATGGCAATGGGAGCAGAGTCTGGACTATACTACGTGGGAGGAGATCGACAGGTGGGCGATCGACCCAGGGAGAATGCCGGAGCCCGCCTGGGATTCTCTGGAGTAGTGTGAGGAGGGATACCGGAGAATGGAGGCAGCACGACGACGCGGTAGGAAGCCTGTGAGTCAGCCCCAAAAAATCTTGGGGGGGGGGGAGGCTAAAGGGTAGTGTGGCGAAGTTAGGTAGGAGACCTGCGCCAACTCCCTATGCTTACCGTGGAGTGCGAGAGTACGGGCAGACACCGCGTTATGCGGTAGAGCGCATGGTGTGTCCTGTACGTGTGCATAGCCCGGTGCGGGTTATTCCACCTCCCCGCACTGGCAGGGCTAGATTGGGCATTGAGCCAGGTGCCATGAAGCCGGCTCAACGCGTCTGGTCTCCAGTGCATCTCCTCGGGCCGGCATACATGGCACCAGCCTTACGCATGGTGTCCCCGGTTCGCCAACACAGTCCAGTGCGGGTTATTTCACCTCCACGCACTGGTCGGGCTACGGGGAGCATACAACCAGGTAAGGTTGGGCAGGCTCGGTGCTCAAGGGAGCCAGTACGCCTGTACGGTCCGGTATATCCGGCGCCACCTCCCCGCCCCAGCCCAGTACCACCAGTGCCTACACCACGCAACAGGCTTCCAGTGCGCCTCCAGAGCCCTGTTCCTCCTCCACGCACTCGCCCTATGGTGCGTGTCTCCAGCCCAGTACCAACAGTTCCGGCACCAAGCACCAAGCCTCCTGTGCGTCTCCAGAGTCCTGTGCGTCCTGCTGCTGCTACCCGCACTAGCCTTAAGGTGCGTGTCCTTAGCCCGGTACCACCAGTTCCGGCACCACGCACCAAGCCTCCTGTGCGTCCCCAGAGTCCTGTGCGTCCTGCTGCTGCTCCCCGCACTAGCCTTAAGGTGCGTGTCCTTAGCCCGGTACCACCAGCTCCGGCACCACGCACCAGGCCTACTGTGTGCCTCAGCCGGCCAGAGTCTGCCGTCTGCCCAGTGCCGCCTGCACTGCCCGTCTGCCCAGAGCCGCCTGGTCTATCCGTCAGGCCAGCGCCGTCTGAACTGCACGTCTGTCCCGAGCCGTCAGAGCTGCCCGTCTGTCCCGAGCCGTCAGAGCCGCCCGTCTGTCCCGAGCCGTCAGAGCCGCCCGTCTGTCCCGAGCCGTTCAGTGAGCCGCCCGTCTGTCCCGAGCCGTCAAAGCCGCCCGTCTGTCCCGAGCCGCCAGAGCCGCCGTCTGTCACGAGCCGCTAGAGCCGCCCGTCTGTCCTGACCGCTAGAGCCGTCCGTCAGTCAGGAGCCGCCAGAGCCGCCCGTCTGTCCCGAGCCGCTAGAGCGCCGTCTGTCCTGAGCCGCTAGAGCCGTCCGTCAGTCAGGAGCCGCTAGAGCCGTCCGTCAGTCAGGAGCACCAGAACCGTCCACCAGACAGGAGCAGCCAGAGCCGTCCGCCAAACAGGAGCAGCCAGAGCCGTCCGCCAGACAGGAGCAGCCAGAGCCGCCCGCCAGACAGGAGCAGCCAGAGCCGCCCGCCAGCCAGGACAGCCAGAGCGCCCGCAAGCCAGGAAAAAGCCAGAGCGCCCGCCAGCCAGGAGCAGCCAGAGGCCGCCCGCCAGCCAGGAGCAGCGAGAGCCGCCCGCCAGCCGGAGCAGCCAGAGCCGCCCGCCAGCCAGGAGCAGCCAGAGCCGCCGCCAGCCAGGAGCAGCCAGAGCGCCCGCCAGCCATGACCAGCCAGAGCCGCCAGCCAGCCATGACCTGCCAGAGCCGCCAGCCAGCCAGGATCTGCCAGAGCCGCCAGCCAGCCAGGATCTGCCAGAGCCGCCAGGATCTGCCAGAGCCGCCAGTCAGCCAGGATCTGCCAGAGCCACCAAAGCGGGTATTAACATATGTGGAGTGGGGGCCACGTCCCGCACCCGAGCCGCCGCCGTAGAAGGCCCACCCGGACCCTCCCCTTCTGTGTCAGGTTTTGCGGCCGGAGTCCGCACCTTTGGGGGGGGGGGTACTGTCACGCCCTGGCCCTAGTATTCTTTGTTTTCTGTAATATTTTGGTTAGGTCAAGGTGTGACAGGGGGATGTTTGTGTGTATTTGTCTCGTCTTGGGTGGTTGTATTGTATAGGGGGTTTTGTAGAGGTTATGGGGTTGTGTTTAGTGTAGGTGTCTAGGTATGTCTATGGTTGCCTGAATGGTTCTCAATCAGAGACAGCTGTCTTTCATTGTCTCTGATTGGGAGCCATATTTAAGGCAGCCATAGGCATTAGGCTATTGTGGGTAATTGTCTATGTGTAGTGTTTAGTGTCATCACTATTTTGTTTGAATAGCTTCACGGTCGTCTGTTTGTGTTTTGTTTGTTTGTTCGTCTTCATAATAAAAGAAGATGTCTTTCTATCACGCTGCGCCTTGGACCACTCTTCTTCAAAGTTACGACGATCGTGACACTCATTCAGGAATCATTGCAATCAATATATATTTACGCTCAGTGTGTCGTCAGAGATCGCTGTTGGAATCGTCCGTCTTTCTGTTGGAAAATTAATCCGCTCGTCTCTCTGTCCGCTCGTCTCTCCAAGTCTTTTGTGGTTAGAATGAATACATCAGAGTCCCATTCAGAAATGTTCTTATAGAATAGATGTTTTGGCGGTTGTCAGTCCTCGCATTCAATTGTACATAATTTCTAGCTGCATACTAGTATTAGTATCGAAGATTTGCTCTTATTCTGTCGGGATCGATAGTCTTTAGAGTTTAACCATTTCCACCCGCGTAGCCAATGCTCCACGTGGTTTGGTTAGGAATTCAACAACCATTACAACCTTAGCTTATACTGAGGTTTTTTGGTCTCTACTCAAACCTTTGCCCTCTCGGTGACCGAGGTACACATGGTCTGAAGTGGGTTTCTTCAGGTGGGGGTTTTATTTGGAACAGTAGAAAAGGGCTGTCCCATGAGCCACATCATGTCTGTGTTCATAGGGGCGGGCCAATGACTTAGTTAAACTTTGAAGGGAATACAATTCTCTCACATTAACGGTTTAAAATCACATTACAAAAATTTCACAAATAGGGGGAGCTGTTAGCATTATAATTTTTTTTACATTTCCAAATTAAACTGCCTCGTACTCAATTCTTGCTCGTACAATATGCATATTATTATTACTATTGGATAGAAAACAATCTCTAGTTTCTAAAACCGTTTGAATTATGTCTGTGGGTGAACCAGAACTCTTTCTACAGCGAAAATCATGACAGGACATGCGAAGCTCTGAAAAATAGTCTCTGATCTCGGATCAGTTTTAAGCTCTGTGTATGCCCTATGGATCGGAATGAACTGCACCCGCCTTCCCCTGGATGTCAGTAACCAATGAGAAGTGGAATGCGGTCTCTACGTGTTTCTCAGAGGTTATAAAACGCAATGGAGTGAGATGTCCCTTCTTTTGGACGCTCGCCAGGACGCAAGGAGGGACCTCAGAATGGCATGCTCAAAAGCTCTCATTATTGATCAAAGATATATCCGTCTGTGATTTAATTCGATATAGGTGTTAGAAACATCATAACGAAGTTATTTGAAACGATTTATATCAGTTTATGCGAGTATATTGCTATTTTTCGGAATTTCCTTAGTATCTTGCGGTTTGAGGATTTGGACATGTGTGTTGCCGTGTAGCTATCGTTAGCTGCTAGTTCCGAAGTTGAAGAGGTCGTTTTACAACAAAGCAACGATTCTTTTGGACAAAGGACACATTGCCCAAGATACTGATGGAAGCTCGTCCAAAAGTAAGAGTTATTATGATTTTATTCCGTATTTATGTGGGAAAAATGTAAACGCAGTTGTCGGCCATTTTTTGCGGCACTAGTCTGGCTGTAACTCACAATGTATGTCTAGTAACGTTAATTTTAAAAATCTAAATCAGCGGTTGCATTAATAACCAATGCATCTTTCATTAGCTGTCCAACCTGTATTTTTTTAGTCAATCTAATCGATAAATAATCGTAACATAGGTGCCTTTCCAAGATGGCGCCGGCCAGAATGCATGCCATGTTTTGACAGATTACATTGCATAACACGATTTGTGATGCTAAATATGCACATTTTCGAACAAACTCTATATGCATTGTGTAATATGATGTTACAGTACTGTCATCTGAAGAATTCTGAGAAGGTTAGTGAAAAAATTTATATATTTTGGTGGCGATAACGTTATCGCCCCTTTTGCATTGATTCAATGCTGGGGTGATGTTAGCTCATGTGTATGCTAATATAAACGATATATTGTGTTTTCGCTGTAAAACACTTAGAAAATCTGAAATAATTGTCTGGATTCACAAGATCTGTGTCTTTCGATTGCTGTATGCTGTGTATTTTTCAGAAATGTTTTAGGATGAGTATTTTGGTAATTGACGTCGGTCTCTGTAATTATTCCGGCTGCTTCCAACGCTATTTCAGATTGCAGCTGAATGGTAGAACTGTGATTTATACCTGAAATATGCACATTTTTCTAAAAAAACATATGCTATACCATAAATATGTTATCAGACTGTCATCTTATGATGTTGTTTCTTGGTTAGTGGCTATATATATCTTTATTTAGTCGAATTAGTGATAGCTACTGATGCAGGAAAAAAAAGTGGGGAAAAAAAAGTTGTGTCTTTTGCTATCGTGGTTAGCTAATAGATTTACATATTGTGTCTTCCCTGTAAAACACTTAGAAAATCTGAAAATTGTCTGGATTCACAAGATCTGTGTCTTTCGATTGCTGTATGCTGTGTATTTTTCAGAAATGTTTTAGGATGAGTATTTTGGTAATTGACGTCGGTCTCTGTAATTATTCGGCTGCTTCCAACGCTATTTCAGATTGCAGCTGCAATGTAGAACTGTGATTTATACCTGAAATATGCATATTTTTCTAAAAAAACATATGCCATACCATAAATATGTTATCAGACTGTCATCTTATGATGTTGTTTCTTGGTTAGTGGCTATATATATCTTTATTTAGTCGAATTAGTGATAGCTACTGATGGAGTAAAAAACTGGTGGAGTAAAAAAAGTGGTGTCTTTTGCTAACGTGGTTAGCTAATAGATTTACATATTGTGTCTTCCCTGTAAAACATTTTAAAAATCAGAAATGATGGCTGGATTCACAAGATCTGTATCTTTCATCTGGTGTCTTGGACTTGTGATTTAATGATATTTAGATGCTAGTATTTACTTGTGACGCTATGCTAGGCTATGCTAGTCAGCTTTTTTACTGTGGGGGGTGCTCCCGGATCCGGGATGAGTACCAAGTAAAAGTGAATCTTTACTCATTCATTCATTTATACAATAATTAGACGCAACCCTCATGACGGAGGCTCCTGTATAAACAGAGTTATGGTAATGTGGCTGTATTGTCTTTCATGAGTTCACAGCCTGAAACAAAATGGACTGGGTCATAGCTGGCTACTCCACCGACCGTTTACACATTCTCCAAAACATGTATATTGTTCAGTTCTCAAGTTCTGTGGTGTAGAAGAAATTCATTTATTCTACTGTGAAACTCTCTCTCTCTATACTGCCTGGCCAGGGGGAGAGATTCTCCTCCAGGAATTTATGACCTGAGGTAACAGAACCTGGGTGTAGGAGAGGGAGAGAAAGGGGTAAGGTACTCGCTATCCCCAAAGAAGGCCACGTAATGACCCCGCCATCGATAAAAGACGGTACTGTGCAGCCGTCTTCATCAACCTGGCCAAGGGTTTTGACTCTGTCAATCACCGCATTCTTATCGGCAGACTCAATAGCCTTGGTTTCTCAAATGATTGCCTCGCCTGGTTCACCAACTACTTCTCAGATATAGTTCAGTGTGTAAAATCGGAGGGCCTGTTGTCTGGACCTCTGGCAGTCTATGGGGGTGCCACAGGGCTCAATTCTCGGGCTGACTCTTTTCTCTGTATATATCAATGATGTCGCTCTTGCTGCTGGTGATTCTCTGATCCACCTCTACACAGACGATACCATTCTGTATACATCTGGCCCTTCTTTGGACACTGTGCTAACAAACCTCCAAACGAGCTTCAACGCCATACAACACTCCTTCCGTGGCCTCCAACTGCTTTGAAATGCTAGCAAAACTAAGTGCATGCTCTTCAACAGATTGCTGTCCGCACCCTCCCGCCCGACTAGCATCACTACTCTGGACGGTTCTGACCTAGAATATGTGGACAACTACAAATACCTAGGTGGCTAGACTGTAAACTCTCCTCCCAGACTCACATTAAGCATCTCCAAACCAAAATTAAATCTAGAATCGGCTTCCTATTTCACAACAAAGCCTCCTTCACTCATGCCGCCAAACATACCCTCGTAAAACTGACTATCCTACCGATCCTTGACTTCGGTAGCCCCCAACACTCTACTCAGCAAACTGGATGTAGTCTATCACAGTGCCATCCGTTTTATCACCATAGCCCCATATACTATCCACCACCGCGACCTGTACGCTCTCCTTGGCTGGCCCTCACTACATATCCGTAGCCAAACCCACTGGCTCCAGGTCAACTATAAGTTTTTGCTAGGTAAATCCCCACCTTATCTCAGCTTACTGGTCACCATAGCAGCACCCACCCGTAGCACGCGCTCCAGCAGGTATATTGCACTGGTCATCCCGAAAGCCAACACTTACTTTGGCCGCCTTTCCTTCCAGTTCTCTGCTGCCAATGACTGGAACGAATTGCAAAAATCTCTGAAGCTGGAGTCTTTTATCTCCCTCTCTAACTTTAAGCATAAGCTGTCAGAGCAGCTTACCAATTACTGTACACAGCCAATCTGTAAATAATGCACCCAACTACCTCATCCCCATATTGTTATTTATCCTCTTGCTCTTTTGCACCCCAGTATCTCTACTTGCACATCATCATCTGCACATTTATCACTCCAGTATTAATGCTAAGTTGTAATTATTTTCGCCTCTATGGCCTATTTATTGCCTACCTCCCTACTCTTCTACATTTGCACACACTGTACATAGATTCTTTCTATTTTTATTTTCTTTTGTGTTATTGACTGTACGTTTGTTTATGTGTAACTGTGTTGTTGTTTTTGCCGCACTGCTATGCTTTATCTTGGCCAGGTCGCAGTTGTAAATGAGAACCTGTTCTCAACTGGCCTACCTGGTTAAATAAAGGTGAAATAAAAAAATAAAAAAATCAGCATTTGTGGGTTCGATTACATGCTCAAAATGTGAGCATGCAGTGAAGAGGCGACTCTGGGATGCTGGCATTCTAGGCAGAGTTGCAAAGAAAAAGCCATATCTCAGACTGGCCATTAAAAAGAAAAGATTAAGATGGGCAAAAGAACAGACACTGGACAGAGGAACTCTGCCTAGAAGGCCAGCATCCCAGAGTTGCCTCTTTTCTGTTGACGTTGAGACTGGTGTTTTGCGGGTACTATTTAATGAAGTTGCCAGTTGAGGACTTGTAAGGCATCTGTTTCTCAAACTAGACACGCTAATGTACTTGTCCTCTTGCTCATTTGTGCAATGGGGCCTCCCCCTCCTCTTTCTATTCTGGTTAGAGCCAGTTTGCGCTGTTTTGTGAAGGGAGTAATACACAGTGTTGTACGAAATCTTCAGTTTCTTGGCAATTTCTCGCATGGAATAGCCATCATTTCTCAGAACAAGAATAGACTGATGAGTTTCAGAAGAAAGATCTTTTTTTCTAGACATTTTGAGCCTGTAATTGAACCCACAAATAAATGCTGATGCTCCAGATACTCAACTAGTCTAAAGGCCAGTTTTATTGCTTATTTAATCAGAACAACAGTTTTGAGCTGTGCTAACATAATTGCAAAAGGGTTTTCTAATGATCAATTAGCCTTTTAAAATTATAATCTTGGATTAGCTAACACAACGTGCTATTGGAACACAGCAGTGACGGTTGCTGATAATGGGCCTCTGTACGCCTATGAAGATATTCCATTAAAAGTCCGCCGTTTCCAGCTACAATAGTCATTTACAACATTAACAATGTCTACACTTGTAACGGTTTTCTTCCAGGGGTGAAGGAGAGGACCAAAGTGCAGCGCGGCTAGTGTTAAACATGTTTAATAAAGAACAAGTGAAACACTACAAACAACAATACAAAATAACAAATGTGCAAAAACCGAGACAGACCTATCTGGTGCAGACAATCACAGAGACAGGAAACAAACACCCACMAAATCCCAACACAAAACAAGCCTCCYATATATGATTCTCAATCAGGGACAACGATTACCATCTGCCTCTGATTGAGAACCATATTAGGCTGGACATAGAAACAGACAAACTAGACAGACAACATAGAATTCCCACCCAGCTCACGTCCTGACCAACACTAAACAAGCAAAACACATAATAACTCTGGTCAGGACGTTACAACACTGTATTTGTGATCAATTTGATGTTATTTTAATGGACAATTTTTTACATTTTCTTTCAAAAACAAGGACATTTCTAAGTGACCCCAAAGTTTTGAATGGTATACTCTGACATTGCCCGTCTTAATATTTCTATATTACTTAATTACATTCTTTTACTTTTAGATTTGTGTGTATTGTTGTGTATTGTTAGATATTACTGCACTGTTGGAGCTAGGAACACAAGCATTCGCCTGCAATAATATCTGCTAAATATGTGTATGCGACCAATAACATTTGATTTGATTTTGTGAATAGACACTTTGTTGCCTAAATCCACAGAGTCGTGCGGGGGCACCGTTTATTGAGGTAATATGTACATGTAGGTAGAGTTATTAAAGTGACTATGCATAGATGACAACAGAGAGTAGCAGTGTTGTAAAGAGCGTGTAGGCTCGCGTCACTGGGAAGTTCTCGGCTGTGCTTCGCTTTGTAGTCTGTAATGGTCTGCACACCCTGCGACATCCGACGAGCGTCAGAGCCGGTGAGGTACGATTCGATCTTAGTCCTGTAGTGATGCTTTGCGTGTTTGATGGTTCGTCAGAGGGCATAGCGGGATTTCTTATAAGCGTCTGGGTTAGAGTCCCGCTCCTTGAAAGCGGCAGCTCTAGCCTTCAGCTCAGTGCGGATGTTGCCTGTAATCCATGGCTTCTGGTTGGGGTATGTACATACGGTCACTGTGGGGATGATGTCATCGATGCACTTATTGATGAAGCCAGTGACTGAGGTGGTGTACTCCTCAATGTCCTTGGATGAATCCAGGAAAATATTCCAGTCTGTGCAAAACAGTTCTGCAGCTTAGCATCTGTTTCATCTGACCACTTTTTTATTGATCTAGTCACGGGTGCTTCCTGCTTAAATTTTTTGATTGTAAGCAGGAACCAGGAGGATAGAATTATGGTCAGATTTGCCAAATGGAGGGCGAGGGAGAGCTTTTTTATGCATCTCTGTGTGTGTAGTATAGGTGGTCCAGAGTTATTTTTTCTCTGGTTGCACATTTAACATGCTGATAGAAATTTGGTCAAACTGATTTAATATGCTGTAATGTGTAAGCACTACCTAGTAGCCAACCTTACTTGCACCAATCCCTTGTAATTACAGTAAAATCCTGTGAAATACAAACCATCCCCTCATTCATTCATCTATTAATTAATTAATTCAATCATTCCGATTACAATAGTATATTACTTTTTTACAGTATAAATCAACCAGTTTTACATTATTTTACTGTTTGTCATTACACAGTACTTGGTTTGATACCGTATTTATATTACAGTAGGTATACTGTGATATTAAATACAGAATTTTGCCACCGAGCT
Organism: Salvelinus sp. IW2-2015; assembly: GCF_002910315.2. Lineage (NCBI taxonomy): Eukaryota > Metazoa > Chordata > Actinopteri > Salmoniformes > Salmonidae > Salvelinus > Salvelinus sp. IW2-2015. The sequence continues at coordinate 85,974 of NW_019943351.1, forward strand.
GCCTGTAAATTTCTGTCAAATTCATGGTAACCACTTTACAATGTATGTGTGTTTTTGTACGTCTTTGTGTGTGTGTGCGTGTCCGTACGTCTGTATGTATCAGGTTTTGTGTGTGTGGGTGTACACTACAGGGGGCAAGGGGTAGTTTGTTGAGGCAGACAGAGATGATAGAGGGCACTAAGTAACACTAAGAGATGATAGGGGTCAGGAGGTAAGACAGAGAGACGATAGGAGGCACAAAGTAACACTAAGAGATGATAGGGGTCAGGAGGTAAGACAGAGAGACGATAGGGGGCACAAAGTAACACTAAGAGATGATAGGGGTCAGGAGGAAGACAGAGAGACGATAGGGGGCACAACGTAACACTAAGAGATGAATAGGGGTCAGGAGGTAAGACAGAGAGATGATAGGGGCAAAGTAACACTAAGAGATGATAGGGTCGGAGGTAAGCAGAGAGAGATAGGGGCACAAAGTAAGACTAAGAGATGATAGGGGTCAGGAGGTAAGACAGAGAGACGTTAGGGGGCACAAGTAACACTAAGAGAATGATAGGGGTCAGGAGTAAGACAGAGAGACGATAGGGGCACAAAGTACACTAAGAGATGATAGGGGTCAGGAGGTAAGACAGAGAGACGATAGGGGGACAAAGTAGACTAAGAGATGATAGGGGTCAGGAGGTAAGAAGAGAAGATGTCAGGGAGCTAAGCGTCAGTGGGACATAACCCACTCTATAGAAGGTTATCCCCCTGGCTCCTGCTAACAGATAAACAGACAGAAACCACCTTCTCTTTACTCATGATTACTACAGCAGTGTTTTAACTGGTGGCTTCTGAGGTGTTCTCACAGCTTCAATACCACGCCTGGGAAATCAGCTAGTTTAAATCGACACCATACAGGTAGAAAGAGAGAATAAAGAGAGGAAAAAGACAGATCTTTCTCATAACTCCCTGCTCTATTACTCCTTCTCTCCTCCATCCTTTCTTTCCCTCTCCCTCCATCTGCTCTCTCTCTCTCCTCCATCTACTTCTCTTTCCTCCATCCTGTCTTCTCCTCATCCCTGTTCTCTCTCTCCTCCAGCTGCCTTTCTCCTCCTGCTTGCTCTCTCTCTCCTCTCCTGTCTCTCTCTCTCTCCATCATCCCTGCTTCTCCTCCATCATCCTGCCTCTCTCTCCTCCATCTGCCTTTCTCCCTCCTTCATCCTGCATCTCTTTCTCCTAACAGCCCTGCCTTTCTCCCTCCATCCCCGCCTTTCTCTCTCCTCCCTCATCCATCCCTGCTGTCTCTCTCTCTCTCCTCATTCCTGTCTCTCTCCCTCATCCCTGCCTCACTCTCTCTCTCTCCATCCTATTCTCTCTATCTCTCCATCCCTGCTCTCTCTCTCTCTCATCCTTCTCTCTCTCTCCTCCCTCCATCCTGTCTCTCTCTCTCCTCCATCCTGCTTCCCTCCTCCATGCCTGCCTCTCTCTCCTCCATCCCTGCCTTCTTTCTCCTCACCCCATCCCTGCATCTCTCTCTCCTACGCCTGCCCTCTCCCTCCATCCCTGCTCTCTCTCTTCTACCTCCATCCCTACTTTTTCTATCCCTTCATCCTGCCTCTCTCTCTCCCTCCCCCCTTCTCTTCTCTCTCCCTCCATCCCTGTCTCTCTCTCTCCCTCCATCTGCTCTCTCTCTTGCTCCATCCCTGTCTCTCCCCTCATCCCTGCCTCTCTCTCCCTCTATCCCTGCCTCACTCTCTCCCTCCATCCCTGCCTCTCTCCCTCCATCCTGCCTCACTCTCTCCTCTATCCTGCTCACTCTCTCCCTCCATCCCTGCCTCACTCTCTCCTCCATCCTGTCTCTCTCTCTCTCTATCCTGTCTTTCTGGTGAGTTTGAGTATTATGCAACCCAACCCTTCTGCCTTGACAACTGCATTAACAGACCCCTCCCTCCCTCCACTCCCTCCATCCTCTCTCTGCAAAGCAGCTTACAGTAGAGCTACAGTCAAATAAACCACCGCAACAGACACGTAACATCAATTCTGAAAGAGAGTACGTGTGAGTGTGTGCGTGCGTGCCTGTAGGGCTGATGGTACGAGCGTTCATCTACATTCAGTCATTCCTATTGACTCTGTGTGTTGTGGCCTTTGGGCATTAGACAGAGGGAGAGGTTATTGACAACACACAGCAATGCTCTATCCAGACCACTATTTTCTCTCATCTCATGAAAGGGAGAACATGCAAATGGGTTATTGAATGAAGACACTCTCCTTCAAACTACAGTTCTGTGCATCACACTCTTTTCCAGGGAATGTGAGCACACTCGTCCGTATTCATTGAAACATTACAAATACTTTTAAAAACAAACTTTGTTTAGCGACGAGGACGATTTCCACTCTTTATCTGACTAAGGGAGAGCAAAGCCTCAGTAAAAATGCATAATTAAACTGCAGCATTTGAAAAGATATTGGATCTCCTCAGGCGGTGGTGGAACCTCCGTTTCCTCTGCTCCACATCCACAGCTGAATCCTACCATGTAGCTCTTGCAACAAGATCTCATATTTTCCCTTCGAATTTCGATGTATTATGGATTATTATTATTATTATTATTATTATCTATTTTTCACGCATTCCTTCTGCATGGTTACCGGGTTAATTCTTCATGGTTAGAAGATTAAAACAGAAACAACTCAAAGGTTAACAGTTTAGGCATTAGTTCAGAGTGGTTAAAGTTAGGTCTATGGTTTGGGGAAGGCTTAAAACAAAATAATTAATAACAACGGCATCAGGTATCATCAGCATAAACTGACCGTAACACAGTGGTCTAGGCAGTGCGCTCTGGCTCCAAGTAGGGCTATGGAGGTCATGACATTTTGGCAACTGGAAATTATCATGCAAATTACTGCTGGTCTCACGTAAATGTACCGTTAATGAACATAAATAATTGTAGCATCTCCAGGCCTCTATGTGTACAAGCTGCTGATGCGAACCTTTGGAACGTCTACATTTTAAAAAGTCTAATACATCTATTTAATATACATCACAATAAGTCCTTTATTTTTTTTAGGCAGGTCTAAAGAAACATTATGATACAGTTTGAAGAAAATGTATTTCAGAAGAACAGAATGAGTTGGCCTATGGCTATGCGCCATTCCACAGGCTGTAGGCTAGTTAATTTAGCAGACAAGATATGCTTACAGTATAAGTCCCGTGCTATCATTTTATATTACATGATTTTATAGTGAGAAGAATATAATTGAACTTAGCTGAATAAAATAGAAAGGATATTTTTCCCATTCCGGAGTGAGTGCGTATTTGAAGCGGCTATGTTGAGCGTAAAAGTGATCATTTGAAACAGATCCTATACGCTAGATTTAGAGTTATTTGGCAACTTTAGTTGTGAATGATACAAACCTTATGTCTTAAAAATCAAAACAGAAATGGGCAGCATGATTTGACTATAGGCTGTTGAGGATTTGAGAAAGTAGCAAAAAAAACCTTGCTCTCTGTTCCTTGCCTCAGGCTGAACATGCTCTCATCAAGTGATCATGTTTTCACCCATCAGACTATTCTCAATTTAATCTTGTCATTAATAATATGTCAAGTGAGTTTAGATTTAGAATGGGAATTATCAAGGAGGAGAACAAATACATGTCCTTCATATGCACTCAAATAGTGCATGGAGGTGCTTCCTCAGTGGTTCATTCTCAGATCATGCCACATGTGATGGAAATAAATATAGTAGCAGCTGGGATCCTCTTTATTGGCAACCATCAAAACTCTGCCTTCACACAGGATTGCATATACAGTTGAAGTCGGAAGTTTGCATACACTTAGGTTGGAGTCATTAAAACCTGTTTTTCAACCACTCCACAAATTTCTTGTTAACAAACTATAGTTTTGGCAAGTCGGTTAGGACATCTACTTTGTGCATGACACAAGTAATTTTTCGAACAATTGTTTACAGACAGATTATTTCATTTATAATTCACTGTATCACAATTCCAGTGGGTCAGAAGTTTACAAACACTAAGTTGACTGTGCCTTTAAACAGCTTGGAAAATTCCAGAAAATTATGTCATGGCTTTAGAAGCTTCTGATAGGCTAATTGACATCATTTGAATCAATTGGAGGTGTACCTGTGGATGTATTTCAAGGCCTACCTTCAAACTCAGTGCCTCTTTGCTTGACATCATGGGAAAATCTAAAGAAATCAGCCAAGATCTCAGAAAATAAATTGTAGAGCTCCACAAGTCTGGTTCATCCTTGGGAACAATTTCCAAACGCCTGAAGGTACCACGTTCATCTGTACAAACAATAGTACACAAGTATAAACACCATGGAACCACGCAGCCGTCATACCGCCCAGGAAGGAGACGTGTTCTGTCTCCTAGAGATGAACATACTTTGGTGCGAAAAGTGCAAATCAATCCCAGAACAACAGCAAAGGACCTTGCTGGAGGAAACAGGTACAACAGTATCTATATCCACAGTAAAACGAGTCCTATATCGACATAACCTGAAAGGCCGCTCAGCAAGGAAGAAGGCATTGCTCCAAAACCGCCATAAAAAAGCCAGACTGCGGTTTGCAACTGCACATGGGGACAAAGATCGTACTTTTTGGAGAAATGTCCTCTGGTCTGATGAAAGAAAAATATAACTGTTTGGCCATAATGACCATCGTTATGTTTGGAGGAAAAGGGGGAGGCTTGCAAGCCGAAGAACGCCATCCCAACCGTGAAGCACAGGGGTGGCAGCATCATGTTGTGGGGGTGCTTTGAGGGACTGGTGCACTTCCCAAAATAGATGGCATCATGAGGGGGGGAAATTATGTGGATATATTGTAGCAACATCTCAAGACATCAGTCAGGAAGTTAAAGCTTGGTCGCAAATGGGTCTTCAAAATGCACATTGACTTAAGGACAGCAAAGTCAAGGTATTGGACTGGCCATCCCAAAGCCCTAACCTCAATCCCGTATTTTGGGCAGAACTGAAAAAGCGTCTGCGAGCAAGGAGGCCTACAAACCTGACTCCGTTACACCAGCTCTGTCAGGAGGAATGGGCCAAAATTCACCCAACTTATTGTGGGAAGCTTGTGGAAGGCTACCCGAAATGTTTGACCCAAGTTAAACAATTTGAAGGCAATGCTACCAAATACTAATTGAGTGTATGTAAACTTCTGACCCACTGGGAATGTGATGAATGAAATAAAAGCTGAAATAAATCATTCTCTCTACTATTATTCTGACATTTCACATTTTTATAATGAAGTGGTGATCCTAACTGACCTAAGACAGGGACTTTTTACTAGGATTAAATCTCAGGAATTGTGAAAACTGAGTTGAAACGTATTTAAAATGTAAACTTCTGACTTCAACTGTAACAACACGTATTTCTCTCCATGCATCAACCACTGTTTGAGGAGCATGCAGCTCTACAGCTCTGTTACTGGGCTATTCAACATCAAATATAAATTCACTAGAATTGTAGGTTGAGCCTGTAAGCCGCCCTGCACAACAATGAACCAACAGCATCGCATAGGCCTATATGTTCTCTCCCAGACTCATGAATAGAAATGTTGGAGCATAAGGTAACCAGTCCATCCAGTATGCATAATAATACAGTCCACACTCCATGACGATTACTATAGTTTGTTACATTTTGGAGTATAGGCTAGAACAATTATGTACAAAGACATCTTAAATCTATGTTTATGTTTTATTGTTTTTCTGCTATGTGTAATATGTGGTAGGCTATCAGGCTATGTATTGTATAACGGCACAATAATTGATTTCAATTCAGGGTGTTTTTTTGGGCTTGGGCTCATATATAGATAGGCATATTCATTTATTTTTTATATATATATATATTTTTTAAATTGGGCTTGGGCTCATATATAGGCCTATGCTTATGCATAAGCTGTAATATACTCATGGGTGTTTTGAATGAATCATCACCTTAGAAAGCACTGTCCGTTTAGTTGTATTTGGCTTTGACACAACATCCACCACGACCATGTTTTCCACTCAGTTTCAACCTGTTGTTGAACTGTTTCAAATTGATTGATCACAGTGAGGTGAGTTTTAAAAACACATATTGTTTTGATGACAGGTGTTTGATGTGACTTCGATGGCATTTCCATTGATGTGAGAGTGGATAGAGGGACAATAGAGCACTGCCTGTAGATTGTGCCTTCATCATGACAGCGATAATGACCTCATACTGACAAGGGTTCCAGAACGCCAGCCTAAATCAACCAGTGACCTCACAGCACGGCTGTGGCTGGAGAGGTGCCGGGCTGGAGAGGCTGAGGACTGGCCCCTACATACACTACAGAGCCTCTCTGATTTTCATTGCATTTGCATTGATGTCAGAGGGACAATAGAGTACCAGGCCATTAGGAGCTGATGGAGGGAAAATAGAGCCCTGAGTACCAGACCATTCGGACCTGATGGAGGGAAAATAGAGCCCTGAGTACCAGGCTATTAGGATCTGATGGAGGGACAATAGAGCGTTGAGTACCAGACCATTCGGACCTGATGGAGGGACAATAGAGCCCTGAGTACCAGGCTATTAGAATCTGATGGAGGGACAATAGAGCCCTGAGTACCAGTCCATTATGACCTGATGGAGGGAAAATAGAGCCCTGAGTACCAGACCATTAGGACCTGATGGAAGGAAAATAGAGCCCTGAGTACCAGACCATTAGGACCTGATGGAGGGACAATAGAGCCCTGAGTACCAGGCCATGAGTGACCAGATGGTCGTTAGCGAGTTAGGTACTACCGACACATGTCCAGAGTACCTAAGAGGAGATTACTGTGACTCAACGGTCAAGTGGAATTTGACTGCCATCATGACTTATGACTGCCTGTGTGGGGTAATACAGTCACCACAACAACCCTAGCTCCAAGCATCATGGAGTTTGCACTCAAACTTTTTTATGTTTTATTCTGTGATTATAGTGACTAGGCTGCTTAGTTTTAGACTTGTCAGTGTGTGTCTGTTTGTCTATCGATATGTCTTTGTGTGTGTGTGTGTG
>NW_019943351.1:93081-111733 GCF_002910315.2 Salvelinus sp. IW2-2015
GGTGCCTTTCCCATTTCTGTGTGTGTGTGTTGTGTGTGTCTGTGTGTGTGTGTGTGTGTTGTTGTGTGTGTGTGTGTGTGTGTGTGTGTGTGTGTGTGTGTGTTGTGGTGTGTGTGTTGTGTGTGTGTGTGTGCATTCCTGCCAGCCTGCATGTCTGACTGCCTGTCTACCCATGCCTCTGGATGTCCTTGCTCCTTCCCCAGGTGTGTGGACTCTAACCCCCGCAGAGTACCCCCAGGCTGGGAAAGAATAGCCCTCTGATTCCCTCCTCCCCTCCATCTTCTCTTATCTCTCTCTCTCTCCATCTGGCTAAAGCACTGTGGATCGGATATGCTTCATCAGCTCTCAGCAAATCAATTGACATGAGAGAGATGGGCTATGACAGGCTAATACACAGAGAGAGGTAGGATGGGAGGGAGGAGGAGGGAGGGAAGTGAGAGAGATGGGCTATGACAGGCTAATTACACAGAGAGGGTAGGATGGAGGAGGGAGGAGGGAGGAAGTGAGAGAGATGGCTATGACAGGCTAATTACACAGAGAGGGTAGGATGGAGGGAGGGAGGAGGAGGGAAATGAGAGAGATGGGCTATGACAGGCTAATTACACAGAGAGGTAGGATGGAGGGAGGGAGAAGGGAGGAAGTGAGAGAGAGGGCTATGACAGGCTAATTACACAGAGAGGGTAGGATGGAGGGAGGGAGGAGGGAGGGAAGTGAGAGAGTGGGCTATGACAGGCTAATTACCAGAGAGGTAGGATGGAGGAGGGAGGGAGGGAGGGAATGAGAAGATGGGCTATGACAGGCTATTACACAGAGAGGGTAGGATGGAGGAGGGAGGAGGAGGGGGGCCATGACAGGCTAATTCCACAGAGAGGGTAGGATGGAGGGAGGGAGGAGGAGGGAATGAGAGATATGGGAGAGAGGCAGGAAGAAGGAGAGAGGTAGAGGGATAGAGTGAGGGGGAGTAGAATGAGGGATAGATGAGGAGGAAGTAGAATGGAGGGATGAGTGAGGGAGGGAAGTAGAATGGAGGGATAGAGTGAGGAGGGAAGTATAGTGGAGGGATAGAGTGAGGGAGGAGTGAAATGAGGGATAGAGTGAGGGAGGGAAGTAGAATGGAGGGATAGAGTGAGGGAGAGAAGTAGAATGGAGGGATAGAGTGAGGGAGGGAAGTAGACATGGAGGGATAGAGTGAGGGAGAGAAGTAGAATGGAGGATAGAGTGAGGGAGGGAAGTAGAATGGAGGGATAGAGTGAGGGAGGGAAGTAGAATGGAGGGATAGAGTGAGGGAGGAAGAGAATGGAGGATAGAGTGCGGGAGGGAGGAATGGAGGTAGAGTGAGGAGGGAAGTAGAATGGAGGGATAGAGTGAGGAGGGAAGTAGAATGGAGGGATAGAGTGAGGGAGGAAGTAGAATGGAGGGATAGAGTGAGGGAGGAAGTAGAATGGAGGGATAGAGTGGGGGAGGGAAGTAGAATGGAGAGATAAGGAGTGAGGGAGGGAGTTAGAATGGAGGGATAGAGTGAGGAGGGAAGTTAGAATGGAGGGATAGAGTGAGGGAGGGAAGTAGAATGGAGGGATAGAGTGAGGAGAGTAGAATGGAGGGATAGAGTGAGGGGGGAAGTAGAATGGAGGGTAGAGTGAGGGAGGAAGTAGAATGGAGGGATAGAGTGAGGGGGGGGAAGTAGAAATGGAGGGATAGAGTGAGGGAGGGAAGTAGAATGGAGGATAGAGTGAGGGAGGGAAGTAGAATGGAGGATAGAGTGAGGGAGGGAAGTAGAATGGAGATAGAGTGAGAGGAAGATAGTGGAGGGATAGAGTGAGGAGGAAGTAGAATGGAGATAGAGTGAGGGAGGAAGTAGAATGAGGGATAGATGAGGGAGGAAGTAGAATGGAGGGATAGAGTGAGGGAGGGAAGTAGAATGGAGGTATAGAGTGAGGGAGGGAAGTAGAATGGAGGGATAGAGTGAGGAGGGAAGTTAGAATGGAGGATAGAGTGAGGGAGGAGTAGAATGGAGGATAAGTGAGGGAGGGAAGTAGAAATGGAGGGATGAGTGAGGGAGGGAAGTAGAATGGATGGATAAGAGTGAGGGAGGGAAGTTAGAATGGAGGGATAGAGTGAGGGAGGGAAAGTTAGAATGGAGGGATAGAGTGAGGGAGGGAAGTAGAATGGAGGAGAGTGAGGCGAGGGAAGTAGAATGGAGGATAGATGAGGCGAGGAAGTAGAATGGAGGATAGGGAAAAAAGGGAATAGAGTGGGAGGAGGGGAGAGGAGAAGTAGAATGGAGGGATAGAGTGAGGGAGGAAGATTTAGAATGGAGGGCATAGAGTGAGGGAGGGAAGTAGAATGGAGGATAGAGTGAGGAGGGAAGTAGAATGGAGAAATAGAGTGAGGGAGGGAAGTAGAATGGAGGATAGAGGAGGGAGGGAGTGAAGAACATTTACTGATGTTCTCTGCGTTCTCTTTGTTTTCTCCTGATGCTGAGCAAGCTGCCTCTCTCTCTCTCTCCTCTCTCTCCTCCTCTCTCTCTCTCTCTCTCTCTCTCTCTCTCTCTCTCTCTCCTCTTCTCTCTCTCTCCTCTCGCCTCTTCTCTCTTCTCTCTCTTCTCTCTCTCTTCTCTCCTCTCTCTTCTCTCTCTCTCTCTCTCTCTCTCTCTCTCTCTCTCTCTCTACTCCTCTCTCTCTCTCTCACTCTCTTCTCAACCACTCTCTTCTCACACTCTCTCTCTCCTACACTCTCTCTCTCTCTCACACTCTCTCTTCTCCACACTCTCTCTCTCTCTGTGCTTCATGCTAATTCTTGTGACAGAGCAGCAGCTCTCATTCAAATCCCTAAGAGCTCACATCCCTATCAGACAGCGAGAAGGTGTTGTTCATGTTACTCATACAGTACAATAGATGATATGTAATTCCAAAACAAGAAGTGACTCCAGATCAGTAACACTGTACTATACACTACACTGTGTTCACAGTAAACACCTAGTTAACTAAAGCAACTACAGAGAGAGGACCATTACATTTCTCATTTAATTATTATGTGCCTAGATGGTTTATGGCAACAAAATGATATTTGCCATGCCAGTAAAGTTAATTGAAATGAATTGTAGATTAGAGGAGGACAGCGCACAAAAACAGGATGGAGCCTGGAAATTAAGCTTGGATCTCAATATAACCCCTTCTCCCTTTTATGTCCCTAATTTGTTTCCATACACACTGATATAAACAACACCTTTGAATATCCCGCCTAAACGCAATACGCACACACACACACACACCACACACACACACACACACACACACACCAGCACACACACACACACACACACAACACACAACACACACACACACACACGACACACACACACACACACACACACACACACACACACACCACACACACACACACACACACACAACACACACACACCACACACACACAAAGCAGCAGAACACAGAACACTCACCAGGCATGGTCAGAATCCCAGAACAATTGTACAAGGCTGGCAGAATAAAACAGAGAGAGGGGAGAGACTGGTTGTGCCAGAGAGAATAAAACAAGGAATGACCGGAGAGAGGTCTTTCTCAAAGCTCCATTTTCCCTTCCCACTGCCGAGTGCTTGCTCCTTCTGATGTTTTCTTTCTGGCTCTCTTCCTCCTCTCTGTTTTCCTTGTGGCTCTCTTCCTCCTTCTCTCTGTTTTCCTTGTGGCTCTCTTTCTCCTTCTCTCTGTTTTCCTTGTGGGCTCTCTTCCTCCTCTCTCTCTCCCTCTCTTTATGCTGCTGCTGCTTCGAGGCGAGGGGCGGAGAATCAGTGACACAATGCTCTCACACTCTCCCTTCTCCCTTCTCTCTCTCTCCACCTTCTCTCACCTTCTCTCTCTCCACCTTCTCTCCCTTCTCCTCACCACTCCCTCTCTCTCTCTCACCCTTCTCTCCCTTCTCTCACCACACTCTCCCTTTTCTCTCTCTCTCCGCCTTCTCTCCACACACTCTCCCTTCTCTCCCTTCTCTCACACACTCTCCCTTCTCTCACCCACACTCTCCCTCTCTCCCTTCTCTCACACACTCTCCCTTTCTCTCCCTCTCTCTCTCTGATTTATCCTTTTGCTCCCTCTCTATCTACTCTCTCTCTCTCTTATCGTTATAGTGTGCGTCCTACTGTCCTGGGCCCTCTCTGAAATGGGACACAGCCTCTCCCTCTCCCTTCTCTCACACACTCTCCCTTCTCTCCCTTCTCTCACACACTCTCCCTTCTCTCCCTTCTCTCTCTCTGATTTTCCTTTTGCTCCCTCTCTATCTACTCTCTCTCTCTTTATCGTTATATTGGCTGTCCTACTTCCTGTGCCCTCTCTGAAATGGGACACAGCCTCTCCTTTCCTCCCTATATCTCTCTGCCTGTGTGTGTGTGTGTAAGTGTGCCCAATGTCCATACACAATGCTCAGAGCAGGGGATCTTACAGGCTTTTCTTTGGAGTCGCGTCACATAACAGCCCGGTCAAAGCAAGTGAAATGGATAAACAAAAGTGAAATAAACAAATATTTATTTATTTTACCTTTATTTAACAAGGCAAGAACAAATTGAACTGACAAGGTAAAAATCTGCCGTTCTGCCCCTGAACAAGTCAGTTAAGAACAAATTCTTATTTTCAATGATGGCCTAGGAACAGTGGGTTAACTGCCTTGTTCAGAACAACAGATTTGTACTATATCAGTTCGGGGATTTGATCTTGCAACCTTTCAGTTACTAGTCCAACGCTCTAACCACTAGGCTACCCTGCCGCTCCAATATTTGGGCACCACAATAAAAAGTGAACAGTAAATATTACACTCACACAAGTTCCAAAAGAATAAAGACATTTCAAATGTCATATTATGTCTATATACAGTGTTGTAACGATGTGCAAATAGTTAAAGTAAAAAATAAATAAACAAAAATATGGTTTGTATTGTTGTGGTGTTTGTTCTTCACTGATTGCCCTTTTCTTGTGGCAACAGGTCACACATCTTCCTGCTGTGATTGCACACTGTGGTACATCACCCAATAGATATGGGAATTTATCAAAATTGGATTTGTTTTCTAATTCTTTGTGGGTCTGTGTAATCTGAGGGAAATATGTCTCTAATATGGTCATAGATTTGGCAGGAGGTTAGGAAGTGCAGCTCAGTTTCCACCTCATTTTGTGGGCAGTGTGCACATAGCCTGTCTTCTCTTGAGAGCCATGTCTGCCTACGCCGACCTTTCTCAATAGCAAGGCTATGCTCACTGAGTCTGTACATAGTCAAAGATTTCCTTAAGTTTGTGTCAGTCACAGTGGTCAGGTATTCTGCCACTGTGTACTCTCTGTTTAGGGTCAAATAGCATTCTAGTTTGCTCTGTTTTTTGGTGAATTCTTTCCAATGTGTCAAGTAATTATCATTTTGTTTTCTCATGATTTGGTTGGGTCTAATTGTGTTGCTGTCCTGGGGCTCTGTGGGGTCTGTTTGTGTTTGTGAAAAGAGCCCCAGGAAAAGAGTCCCAGGACCAGCTTGCTTAGGTCCTGGGGCTTTGTTATGGAAGGTTTGGGAATCGCTTCCTTTTAGGTGGTTGTAGAATTGAACGTCTCTTTTCTGGATTTTGATAATCAGGGGGTATCGGCCTAATTCTGCTCTGCATGCATTATTGGTGTTTTACGTTGTACATGGATTTGGTGTTTGTTCCATTTTGTGAATTCTTGGTTGGTGAGCGGACCCCAGACCTCACAACCATAAAGGGCAATGGGCTCTATGACTGATTCAAGTACTTTTAGCCAGATCCTAATTGGTATGTCGAATTTGATGTTCCTTTTGATGACATAGAAGGCCCTTCTTGCCTTGTCTCTCAGATTGTTCACAGCTTTGTGGAAGTTACATGTGGCGCTGATGTTTAGGCTGAGGTATGTATCGTTTTTTTGTGTGCTCTAGGGCAACGGTGTCTAGATGGAATTTGTATTCGTGGTCCTGGGAACTGGACCTTTTTTGGATCACCGTTATTTTTGTCTTACTGAGATTTACTGTCAGGGCCCTGGTCTGGCAGAATCTGTGCAGAAGATCTAGGTGCTGCTGTAGGCCCTCTTTCGTTGATGACAGAAGCACCAGATCATCAGTAGACTGTTCTAGTGCACTCGCCAATTCGTTGATATAAATGTTGAAGAGGGCTTAAGCTGCATCCCTGTCTCACCCCTCATCTCTGTGGAAAGAAATGTGTGTGTTTTTTGCCAATTTTAACCACACGTTTGATTACATGGATTTTATGGTTTCTTCAATTACATTGAGCTGATTTCTCACTTGCTGTTCTTTCTTTTTCCATAATGTATTTCTGTATTGTTTTAGTGATTCACCATAGTGAAGGCGTAGACTCAGGTTTTCTGGTTTCTCAGTTTCTTTCTTAAGTTTTTGCATTCTTCTTTTAACCATTTGTCATTGTTGTTAATTTTCTTAGGTTGTCTGCTTGAAATTTTTTGATTTGATAGGGAAGCTGAGAGTGTCACGCCTGCTCCCGCTCCCCCTCCCTGGCGCTCGAAGGCACTAGGCTCCCCAGCATTATGCACTCCTGCCACCATCAGTATGCACACCTGCCTTCCCCCCGTCATGCGCATCATCGATTATTGGACTCACATGGACTCAATCCCCTGTTTATTACCTCCCCTATATGTGTCAGTTCCCCAGCTCAGTTCCTCGCTGCTGCATTAATGTTCGTATGTCGTTGTTACCTGTGTGCTGACGCTGTTCCTGTCTTGTTACCTGTCTGTTCACGTTATGTGTTCAACTCCCCCTACCTGCTTCTCATCTCCAGCGGCGGTCCATTCAGAGAAGTCAGATATACTGTTTAGGTTTTCTACTGCCAGGTTTACACCATCACTATTACAGTGAAACATTTTGCCAAGGAAATTGTCGAGAAGGGATTGAATTTGTTGTTGCGTAATTGTTTTTCTCTCCTTCCATCTATAGCGTTTCTTAATATTATTCAGCTCCTTTGGCTTTGATGCCTCATGATTGAGCAAAGCTCTGTTCAAGTAGAGTGTAATTTTGCTGTGATCTGATAGGGGTGTCAGTGGGCTCTGGGTTGAGGTCAGTGATAAAGTAGTCTATTGCCAAAAGATGAGCTATAGGTGTACCTACCATAGGAGTCCCCTCAAAGCCTACTATTGACTATGTAGAAAGCCAGCGTCCGACAGAGCTGCAGGAGTTGTGACCCCTTTTTGTTTGTTATGTTGTCATAGTTGTGTCTAGGGGGGCATATGGGGGAGGAAATGTTGTCGCCTTCAGGTAGGTGTTTGTCTACCTGTGTGCTGAGGGTGTCAGGGTCTTGTCCAGTTCTGGCATTAAGGTCACCACAGACTATTATGTCCCTGGGCCTGGAAATTGTTGATCTCCCCCTCTAGGATTGAAAAGCTGTCATCGTTAAAGTATGGAGATTCTATTGGGGGGATAAAGGTAGCACACATGAGGACATTTATCTCTGTTGAGATAATTTCCTTATTAATTTCTTGCCAGATGTAAAATGTTCCTGTTTTGACAAATGTAATAGAGTGGGTTAGGTCTGCTCTCTACCAAATTAGCACACCCCCTGAGTCTCTTCCCTGTTTCACACCTGGTAGTTTGGTGGATGGGACTACCAGCTCTCTGTAACCTAGAGGGTAACCAGTGGGTCCGTCTCCTTTATACCATGTTTCTTGTAGGATGACAATGTCTGTATTTCCATTTTCTTTGATTAAGTCTGGGTTCCTGCTATTTAGGCCAAAGGCAGATGACCTCAGACTTTGTACATTCCAGGATGAGATAAAAGCTTTGTGTTCTGTGTTGTCTAGTGTTGTTTTTGTGTGGTTTAGGCCTCTCTCTCTCTCTATCTCTTTATCTCTCTATCTCTCTATATATCTCTCTCGCTCTCTCTATTGCTCTCTCTATTGCTCTCTCTCTCCTTTGCTCTCCCTCCCAGTGTGATTAACTGTAACCCCCCCCTTTTCCCTCTCTCCGTGTGCAACGGGAGGTGTGTGTGTGTGGGCGGTGCAGCCTGGATCTGCTCCTCTGTGCCTCCAATGTGTGTGTGTGTGTGTGTTTTTGTTTGTTGGTATGTTACTAGGATCCCCATTAGCTGTTGCGAAAGCAGCACCTAGTCTTCCTGGGGTCCACTCAAAACATTAAACATGACATAATAAAGAAAATGAATAGGCAAGAACAGTTCAAGGACAGAACTACATACATTTAAAAAAGGTACACGTAGCCTACATATTAATACATTCACACAAACTATTTAGGTCAAATAGGGGAGAGGCGTTGTGCCGTGAGGTGTTGCTTTATCTGTTTTTTGAAACCAGGTTTGCTGTTTATTTGAGCAATATGAGATGGAAGGAAGTTCTATGCAATAATGGCTTTATATAATACTGTACGCTTTTTGAATTTGTTCTGGATTTGGGGGACTGTGAAAAGACCCCTGGTGGCATGTCTGGTTTCTTATAAAATAAGAAGTGATGCAGTCAGTCTCTCCTCCACTCCACTCTTAGCCAATGGAAAAGTGGTGCGTGCATATGTATTCACCCCTTTGCTATGAAGCCAATAAATAAGATCTGGTGCAACCAATTACCTTCAGAAGTCAGATAATTAGCTAAATAAAGTCCACCTGTGTGCAATCTAAGTGTCACATGATCTCAGTATACAGTTGAAGTCGGAAGTTTACATACATTTAGGTTGGAGTCATTAAAACTCGTTTTTCAACCACTCCACAAATTTCTTGTTAAACTATAGTTTTGGGAAGTCGGTAAGGACATCTACTTTGTGCAGGACACAAGTCCTTTTCCCAACAATTGTTGTAATTCACTGTATCACAATTCCAGTGGGTCAGAAGTTTACATACACTAAGTTGACTGTGCCTTTAAACAGCTTGGACAATTCCAGAAAATGATGTCATGGCTTTAGAAGCTTCTGATAGGCAAATTGACATAATTTGAGTCAATTGGAGGTGTACCTGTGGATGTATTTCAAGGCCTACCTTCAAACTCAGTGCCTCTTTGCTTGACATCATGGGAAAATCGAAGGAAATCAGCCAAGACCTCAGAAAAAACTGTAGAGATCCACAAGTCTGGTTCATCCTTGGGAGCAATTTCAAATGCCTGAAAGTACCACGTTCATCTGTTACAACAATAGCACGCAAGGATAAACACCATGGGACCACGCAGCCGTCATACTGCTCAGGAAGGAGACGCGTTCTGTCTCCTAGAGATGAACGTACTTTGGTGCGAAAAGTGCAAATCAATCCCAGAACAACAGCAAAGGACCTTGTGAAGATGCTGGAGGAAACAGCGACAAAAGTATTATATCCACAGTAAAACGAGTCCTATGTCGACATAACCTGAAAGGCAGCTCAGCAGAAAAAGCCACTGCTCCAAAAACGCCATAAAAAAGCCAGACTACGATTTGCAACTGCACATATGGACAAAGATCGTACTTTTTGGAGAAAATGTCCTTTTGGTCGATGAAACAAAAATAGAACTGTTTGCCATAATGACCATCATTATGTTTGGAGGAAAAGGGGAGGCTTGCAAGCTGAAGAACAACATCCCAACCGTGAAGCACGGGGTGGCACATCATGCTGTGGGGTGGTTTGCAGCAGGAGGGACTGGTGCACTTCTACTATTATTCTGACATTTTGCATTCTTAAAATAAAAGTTATCCTAACGACCTAAGACAGGAAATATTACTAGATTAAACGTCAACAATGTGAAAAACTGAGTTTAAATGTAGTGGCTAAGGTGATGTAAACTTCTGACTTCAACTGTATATACAGGGGCAAAAAATATTTAGTCAGCCACCAATGTGCAAGTTCTCCCACTTAAAAAGATGAGAGAGGCCTGTAATTTCATCATAGTACACTTCAACTATGACAGGACAAAATGAGAAAAAAAATCCAGAAAAATCACATGTAGGATTTTTAATGAATTATTTGCAAATTATGGTGGAAAATAAGTATTTGTCAATAACAAAAGTTAATCTCAATACTTTTTATATACCCTTTGTTGGCAATGACAGAGGTCAAACGTTTTCTGTAAGTCTTCACAAGTTTTCACACACTGTTGCTGGTATTTTGGCCCATTCCTCCATGCAGATCTCCTCTAGAGCAGTGATGTTTTGGGCTGTTGCTGGCAACACGACTTTCAACTCCCTCCACAAAATTTCTATGGGTTGAGATCTGGAGACTGGCTAGGCCACTCCAAGACCTTGAAATGCTTCTTACGAAGCCACTCCTTCGTTGCGCGGCGGTGTGTTTGGGATCATTGTCATGCTGAAAGACCCAGCCACGTTAATGAAAATTACAGCCTCTCTCATCTTTTTAAGTGGGAGAACTATGCACAATTGGTGGCTGACTAAATACTTTTTTGCCCCACTTACACCTTCTGAAAGGCCCCAGAGTCTGCAACACCACAAGCAAGGGCACACCAAGCAAAGCGCACCATGAAGACCAAGGAGCTCTACAAACAGGTCAGGGACAAAAGTTTGGAGAAGTACAGATCAGGTTGGGTTATAAAAATTTACCCGAACTTGAAACATCTCACGGAGCACCATTAAATCCATTATTAAAAAATGGAGACGAATATGCACCACAACAAACCTGCCAAGAGAGGGCCGCCCACCAAAACTCACGGACCAGGCAAGGAGGGCATTAATCAGAGAGGCAACAAAGAGACCAAAGATAACCCCGAAGGAGCTGCAAAGCTCCACAGTGGAGATTGGAGTATTTGTCCATAAGACCACTTTAAGCGGTCCACTCCTCAGAGCTGGGCTTTATGGAAGAGTGGCCATAAAAAAATAAGCAATCATGTTTGGTGTTCGCCAAAATGCATGTGGGAGACACCCCAAACATATGGTAGAAGGTACTCTGGTCAGATGAGACTAAAATTGAGCTTTATGGCCATCAACGAAAACGCTATATCTGGCGCAAACCCAAAAGCTCCCATCACCCCGAGAACACCATCATGCTGTGGGGATGTTTTTCATCGGCAGGGACTGAGAAACTGGTCAGAATTGAAGGAATGATGGATGGCGCTAAATATAGGGAAATTCTTGAGGGAAACCTGTTTCAGTCTTCCAGAGATTTGAGATTTTGACAGAGGTTCACCTTCCAGCAGGACAATGACCCTAAACATACTGCTAAAGCAACACTTGAGTGTTTTAAGGGGAAACATTTAAATGTCTTGGAATGGCCTAGTCAATCTCCAGACCTCAATCCAATTGAGAATCTGTGGTATGACTTAAAGATTGCTGTACACCAGCATAACCCATCCATTTTGAAGGAGCTGAAGCAGTTTTGCCATGAAGAATGGGCTAAAATCACAGTGTCTAGGTGTACCAAGCTTATAGAGACATACCCCAAGAGACTGGCAGCTGTAATTGCTGCGAAAGGTGGCTCTACAAAGTATTGACTTTGGCGGGGTGAATAGTTATGCACGCTCAAGTTCAGTTTTTTGTCTTATTACTTGTTTGTTTCACAATAGAAAATATTTTGCATCTTCAAATTGGTCGGCATGTTGTGTAAATCAAATGATACAAACCCCCCCAAAATCTATTTTAATTCCAGGGTGTAAGGCAACAAAATAGAAAAAAATGCCAAGGGGGGTGAATACTTTTGCAAGCCACTGTATGGTTGAATCATCATACATGGAAACACATGCTTTGTTTAATGCCAGTGGCAGGTCATTGGTAAAAATAGAAAAGAGTACAGGGCCTAGAGAGCTGTCCTGCGGTACACCACACTTTACATGTTTGACATTAGAGAAAATTATATTAAAGAAAACCCTCTGAGTTCTATTAGATAGATAGCTCTGAACCCATGATATAGCAGAGGTTGAAAAGCAATAACACATATGTTTTCTCAACAACAGGTTATGTTCAATAATGTCAGAGGGTGCACTGAAATCTAACAGTACAGCTCCCACAATCTTCTTATTATCAATTTCTTTCAACCAATCATCAGTCATTTTTGTCAGTGCAGTACATGTTGAGTGCCCTTCACTGTGTGTGTCTGTGTGTGTGCTCTTTGTCCTGTCGGCTCAGTCTGAGGAAGGCTGCCTCCCAAGAAGCTACTGTTGCCACTTCCTATAGGCAAGGACTCTGGCCAGGGTTAGGGATGGAGATAGCTGCAGGCTGGGGATAGCACTGGGGCTAAGCTCATAAAGTAGCTGTTACGGATACAGGTATCCTGTGTGTATCCTGTGTGTGTATTTCTTTTCTCTCCTTCTCCCCTCACAGGTGGCAATCATCAGTCACCAATCAGTCATCAATCAGAAGACACACCTCCTCCTGTTTCCATTACCCAATCACATCCCCTTTCCCTTGGTTTAAAAACCCAGTCAGTCGATCTCTCTGTAGCTCAACCTCTCTGTCAAGCAATCTCTCTGTAGATCTCTTGTTTTTGCAACTACATGTCACTCTGTCCGTTATCCTGTGAGTATTGTTTTGTTATGGTGTTTGACTGTTTGTTTGATGGTGGGAAAAGGGGGTACCAAGACAAGTCGCCCATGGGCATACACTACCCGTAGGAATACTTTGTCTAAGAACACTAGTTAGAACTGGGCGGACCACCCACTGTATTTTTGGTTAGTTAGTTAGCTGTTGTTGAAGCAGGTAGACTAGCTTAGGGGTGTTTTTGAATGCTTATTATTTATTGCCTTGGGTCCAGCTCAGCCCCTTTTCCCGCTCCCCATTACCGTGTGTTTACAAATAAACCATGAGTGTTTGACGGTAGATTTATGTTGTCTGTGGTTATTTGTTCTCACTGTTACTTTTTCACTGTTATAATTTGCATGAGTTATGTTACGGGTCTCGTTGCCATCCCCCCTAGACTGTAGAGCCAAAGGGATTCGTAACAGTAGCCTACAAAAAGTGGAACTCATTACTAAGTACTTTGACCTAAAACCTAAATACGTTCACAATACATGCTACACTTATAAAATTACACAGATGCTTTCAGGTACAATCTTGTTGCTGTGAAATGTCCCGTATACCTGCTGCATGCAAGATGAAAGAGCAGTTATTTAGTCTAAAAGCTATTGAGGAGGTTCTGAATACCTCTGTCTAAAGCTCTGTACAGCATCCACACACGCCAGACACCAATAAGTGCAGTTGCTATTCATACCCAACACAGCTATAATACACTCAACCACTTTCTTTCTCTCCACTGTGTTTCTCCCCCCCCCCCACCCACCCCCACCATGGAGATATGGAGTGGGCCAGATTTTGCATTAGGGCTTTCATTTAAGCCTACGCTATATCATAGGAAGAAGAGAGGTGAAAGAGCTGATTGTAGAACTATGGTAACTAAACACACAGAGACAGTAGGTACTGTAGCTCATTGGCAGAGCTGGGAGAGAGGAGTGAGAGGCAGAGATGATGAGAGAGAGAGATACAGGGAGAGAATGAGACAGGGATAATAAGAGAAGAGGGAAAGGAATAGGGATAAAAATAGGGAGAGGGAAAGGTAGGTAAACATGATGCAGCCATCCAGCCACCTTGTTTAACAGTGCTCTAACTGGGTCACACTGTATCAGTGGTGCTGTACTGTGCTCTCCCTCTCTCTTCCCAGATCCCTCTCTCTTTCCTTCTCCTGCTCTCTCTCCCTTTCTTTCTAAACACACACACATGCAGGCCCGAATGCGCACACACACACACACACAGTCGTGTGTCACGTCCGAGAAAGAGATGGATATTAAAATCAAGAGAGAGAGAGCGAGCAAGAGAGTGATAGATATGGAAAAAAAGAGATTGAGAAACCATCATTAGACAAAAATGGACAAATTTTGTTTTTCCTCAATATCCTCAAGCTCTTTTAAGTGGGCAGCAATTAAAGAGCCACTTCCCTCCTTGTTCCAAAGGGCACTGCTGTCTGGCATGTAGTAGGGAGAGGGGAGTGAGAGGGGGATGAGAGGGGGGCGAGAGGGCACGTAAATAAACACCAATTTAGCATGTTGTTGTCCCTGCTATGACCTATTTCTGATGTTTGAGCTCATTATGAAAGACAGGAAACTCTGCTAAGTGGTTCTCTCCTCTTCTCTACTACCAGTGTAGATGGCTCTCTGTAGTAGGACACAGTGAGGGAGAATGGAGCGAGAGAAGGGATGGAGAAAGAGAGAGGGATGAAGAGAGACCGGAATAGAGAGTGGGGGATTGTTGGCTAGAGAGAGGATCAAATTAAGAGAGAGGTATAGAGGGTGCGAGAGAGAGAGAGAGAGAGAGAGCTGGAAAATGTCTTCACTGACATTCTCAACCTCTCATGTAATACCTACATGTTTCAAACAGACCACCATAGTCCCTGTGCCCAAGAACGCCAAGGTAACCTAAATGACTATCACTCACATATGTAGCCATGCAATTCTTTGAAAGGCTGGTCATGGCCCACATCAACACCATCATCCCAGACACCCTAGACCCACTCCAATTCACATACCGCCCAAACAGATCTACAGATGATGCAAACTCTTTTGCACTCCACACTGCCCTCTCCCACCTGGACAAAAGCAACACCTACGTGAGAATGCTGTTCATTGACTATAGCTCAGCGTTCAACACCATAGTGCCCTCAAAGCTCATCACTAAGCTAAGGACCCTGGGACTGAACACCTCCCTTTGCAACTGCATCCTGGACTTCCTGATGGGCCGCCCCCAGGTGGTGAAGGTAGGCAACGACATATCTGCCATGCTGACCCTCAACACACGGCACCTCAGGGGTGTGTGCTTAGTCCCCTCCTGTACTCCCTGTTCACCTACGACTGTGTGGCTGCGCACAACTCCAACACCATAATTAAGTTTGCTGACGACACGATGGTGGTTGGCCTGATCACCATCGACGATGAGACAGCCAATCGGGAGGAGGTCAGTGACCTGGCAGAGTGGTGCCAGGACAACAACCTCTCCCTCAAGGTCAGCAAGACAAAGGTGCTGATCGTGGACTACAGGAAACAGAGTGCCAAGCACGCCCCCATGCACATTGACAGGGCTCTAGTGGAACGGGTCGAGAGCTTCAAGTTGCTCAGTGTCCACATCAATAAGGAATTGAAAGGGTCCACACACACCAACACAGTCAGGAAGAAGGCAAGACACCACCTCTTCCCCCTCAGGAGTCTGAAAAGTTTCGGCACGGACCGTCAGATCCTCAAACATTCTACAGGTGCACCATTGAGAGCATCTTGACTGGCTGCATCACCGCTTGGTATGACAACTGCTTGGCATCCGACCACAAGGTGGTACGAAGGGTAGAGCCTACGGGAAAGTACACTGTGGCCGATCTCCCTGCCATCCAGAACCTCTATACCAGGCGGTGTCAGAGGAAGGCCCTAGAAATGGTCAAAGACTGCAGCCACCCAAGTGAAAGACTGTTTTCTCTACCGATGCAACAAGTCTGGAACCAACAGGACCTGAACAGCTTCTAGTCACTTTATCCCTAGGTATATGTATATATACTATATATTCAAAACTATGTGGAAACCGCTTCAAATTACTGGATTCTGCTGTTTCAGCCACACCTGTTGCTGACAGGTGTATAAAATCGAGCACAAAGACATGCAATCTCCATAGACAAACATTGGCAGTAGGATGGCCCGTACTGAAGAGCTCAGTGACTTTCAACGTGGCACCGTCATAGGATGGCACTTTTCCAGCAAGTCAGTTTGTCAAATTTCTGCCCTGCTAGAGCTGCACCGGTCAACTGTAAGTGCTGTTATTGTGAAGTGGAAACCGGTGGAGGCTGCTGAGGTGAGGATGGCTCATAATAATGGCTGGAACGGAATGGCATTAAACACATGGAAGCGATGTGTTTGATGTATTTGATACCATTCATCAACCCCATCGAACACCTTTGGGATGAATTGGAATGCAGACTGTGAGCCAGGCCTAATCGCCCAACATCAGTGCCCAACCTCACTAATGCTCTTGTGGCTAAATGGAAGCAAGTCCCCACAGCAATGTTCCAACATCTAGTGGAAAGCCTTCCCAGAAGAGCTGGGGCTGTTATAGCAGCAAAACGGTAACCAAGTCCGTATTAATGCCCATGACTTTGGAATGAGATGTATGTGTCCACATACTTTAGGTCATGTAGTGTATCTAACTCAATTACCTCGTACCCCTGCACATCGACTCGGTACTGGTACCTTGTGTATACAGCCAAGTTAGCGTTACTCGTTGTGTATTTATTCCTAGTGTTATTCGTTTTCTATTATTTCTCTGTTTTCTCTCTGCATTGTTGGGAAGGGTCCATAAGTAAGCATTTCACTGTTAGTCTACACCTGTTGTTTACAAAGCATATGACAAATACAATTTGATTTGATTGATTTGTCAGAGAGCACCATCTGGGCTGTCATATCTACTGAGCTCTATATAATCATCTGGAGGAGCTGGGGGTCGGCTGGCGAGTGTGTCTGTATGAGGATTAATGAGTATGTGTGAGCAGTCCTTTCAGAGCGCTGTCCGTTAGGTTCCTCTGATGGTGTGTTCAGTATTCAGATCACACCCAGGCCCTCTCTATTAGAACTCATTATACTGGTAAAGGGGAGAAAGAGTGGGAGAGAGGAAGAGATGGGAGTACAGGAGGAGAGGAGGAAAGGATGAGAGGAAGAGAAATAGAGAGAGGTGGATATGAGAAAAGAGGTGGAGAAGAGAATGGGATCATTGGAAAAGAGGAGACGAGTGGAGGAGAGGAGAGATGTGAAAAAGAGGCGAGGATGAGAGGAAGAGGAGAAGAGGATCCCTCAGCCCTGCTTTAAACACATTGTCAACCATCTGTCCAAAAGTCAACACTACAGTTTACATAGAAATCAACATTCACAACACTAATATACAGTTTACAGAGGGGCCAATGCTACCATACTCTGTTTGCATTTTTCCATATTCCCAGTCGCGTTTCAGTTTTACGCGAATGCTTCCATCTATCTATGGTTCTGGTTAGGGTAGGTTTTAATGGTCACAGTGGGTACAACATCTCCTATACACTTCGCGGATAAACTCAGTTACGGTTTCAGTGTATACGTCAATATTATTCTCTGAAGCTATCTAGAACGTATCCCAGTCCGTGTGATCCAAACAATCAGTAATATCCAAGAGATGTCTCTGTGAAACAGAGTATGTTATAATCCCTGATGTCTTTCTGGAAAGAGACCCTTGCCCTGATCTTGTCAACTTTGTTATCCATGGACTGAAGTAATATACTCGGAAGTGGTGGGTGGTGTACGCGCCTCCTAAGTCGTACTAGAAGACTGCTCCGAGTACCCTTTTTTCGCCGGCGTTGTTTGGGTTGGTCTCTGGAATCAGTTCAATTTCCCTGGTGGTGCGAACAAAGGATCCGCTTTGGAAAGTCGTATTCCTGGTCGTAATGTTGGTAGTGCTGGTGATTTACGCCGCTCTGATATCCAATAGTTCTTCCCGGCTGTATGTAATAACACATAACATTTTCTGGGATAACAATGTAAGAAATAATACATAAAAAAACAATTGTAAGAAAAAGCCATTGCAGAAATCCACATGACTGTTCAGTCTCCTGTTCAATGAAGCAAACTCTCTCCTGTGTCTAAAACTCCTAAAAGTGTCTTAGCTAATAGTCATTATATTTATAGGAGATATAGTAAAAGAAGCTGCTCTATGAAGGGGCTTGGCTGTACTGTAGCTTGCTGCTTTATCACTGTAATTATGCGTGTGGTCAGAGTCAGTCAGCCTGCTTCAGCCTGTAGGTCACTACCCTGAAGAACACAACAGACACCTCTTACCGCCTGCAGCTGCTTCTCTGATTGCTAGATGAACACTCACACACCTCAACCCTGTTCCTCCCAAAACAGAATGAGGATGGCACCATTGTCATAGAAAATGCAATCAGATTCTATTTTTATCAAGGCTTTATTAGTTATAATAAAATGTCTTTTTAATAAATTCCAAAACAGATTTCCGTCCCTATTGTTATCTTGATTGCAAGATAACAATGGTTGCATGTTCAATCCAGCATCAGAAAGTGCGTTTTTTAGATTCTTGTTTTAAGCCTATCCCAAGCCTTAACCCTTACCTTAACATTAAGAGTTAATAACATAGTTCATAAATGTCTTACTAGACTAACCAATGTTTTAACATCTGTAGAGAAGCCAACAGACCAAAATAATGCAAGAGTGTCAAAGGAAGGATGTCGAGAACCAGCCTATCCCAAACCTCAACCCTTACTTACATTCAGAGTAAATGCTAACCTTAAGATTTCGGAGTAATTCTAAACTTAGTTTTAAACACTTTGAAATTTGACATTTGGAGAACTTCTAAATTTAACATTTGAGAAACATGGATGAATGTCTAATTGTGACTTGAGACTGTGAGCGCTTGTTGCTCAGAGACACGTGGAGTAATAATAAAATAAACAAAAAAAAAAATAAAAATAAAAGAAATAATAAAAAAATATAAAGAAAAAAATTAAGTAAAAAATAAATAAATAATATTAAAAAAAAAAAAAAAAAAAAATATAAATAAAAAAATAAAAATAATAAAATTAAATAAAACAAATAAAACTATAGTAAAAGTAAAAAGAGAAATAATATAGATAAATAATAAAAAAAAGTAATATCAAAAGAAAGAAATAAATATAATATAAAAAAAAAGTAAAATAAAATAATGAATAAAATCAAGATAT
>NW_019943351.1:113502-122337 GCF_002910315.2 Salvelinus sp. IW2-2015
CTGAAACGTATATTAGTGTTGTGATGGTAGCATTGACCCCTCTGTAAACTGTAATATTAGTGTTGTGACGGTAGCATTGACCCTCTGTAAACTGTATATTAGTGATTGTGATGGTAGCATTGACCCCTCTGTAAACTGTATATTTGGTGTTGTGATGGTAGCATTGCACCTCTGTAAACTGTATATTGGTGTTGTGATGGTAGCATTGACCCTCTGTAAACTGTATATTGGTGTTGTTGATGGTAGCATTGACCCCTCTGTAAACTGATATTGAGTGTTGTGATGGTAGCATTGGCGCCTCTGTAAACTGTATATTAGTGTTGTGATGGTAGATTGACCCTCTGTAAACTGTATATTAGTGTTGTGATGGTAGCATTGACCCTCTGTAAACTGTATATTAGTGTTGTGATGGTAGCATTGACCCTCTGTAAACTGTATATTGGTGTTGTGATGGTAGCATTGACCCCTCTGTAAACTGTATATTAGTGATGTGATGGTAGCATTGACCCTCTGTAAACTGTATATTAGTGATGTGATGGTAGCATTGACCCCTCTGTAAACTGTATATTAGTGTTGTGATGGTAGCATTGACCCCTCTGTAAACTGTATATTAGTGTTGTGATGGTAGCATTGACCCCTCTGTAAACTGTATATTGGTGTTGTGATGGTAGCATTGACCCTCTGTAAACTGTATATTAGTGTTGTGATGGTAGCATTGACCCTCTGTAAACTGTATATTAGTGTTGTGATGGTAGCATTGACCCCTCTGTAAACTGTAATTAGTGTTGTGATGGTAGCATATGAACCCCTCTGTAAACTGTATATTGTGTTGTGATGGTAGCATTGACCTCTGTAACTGTATTAGTGTTGTGATGGTAGCATTGGCCCTCTGTAAACTGTATATTAGTGTTGTGATGGTAGCATTGACCCCTCTGTAAACTGTATATTTAGTGTTGTTATGGTAGCATTGGCCCCTCTGTAAACTGTATATTAGTGATGTTGATGGTAGCATTGACCCCTCTGTAAACTGTATATTAGTGTTTAATGGTAGTATTGACCCTCTGTAAACTGTATATTAGTGTTGTGATGGTAGCATTGACCCCTCTGTAAACTGTATATTAGTGTTGTGATGGTAGATTTGACCCCTCTTAAACTGTATATTAGTGTTGTGATGGTAGCATTGACCCCGCTGTAAACTGTATATTAGTGTTGTGATGGTAGCATTGACCCTCTGTAAACTGTATATTTAGTGTGTGATGGTAGCATTGACCCTCTGTAAACTGTATATTAGTGTTGTGATGGTAGCATTGACCCCTCTGTAAACTGTATATTAGTTTGTGATGGTAGCATTGGCCCTCTGTAAACTGTATATTAGTGTTGTGATGGTAGCATTGACCCTCTGTAAACTGTATATTAGTGTTGTGATGGTAGCATTGACCCTCTGTAACTGTATATTGGTGTTGTGATGAGCATTGACCCCTCTGTAAACTGTATATTAGTGTTGTGATGGTAGCATTGACCCCTCTGTAAACTGATATTAGTGTGTGATGGTAGCATTGACCCCTCTGTAAACTGTATATTAGTGTTGTGATGGTAGCATTGACCCCTCTGTAAACTGTATATTAGTGTTGTGATGGTAGCATTGACCCTCTGTAAACTGTATTTAGTGTTGTGATTGGTAGCATTGACCCTCTGTAAACTGTATATTAGTGTTGTGATGGTAGCATTGACCCGTCTTGTAAACTGTATATTAGTGTTGTGATGGTAGCATTGACCCCTCTGTAAACTGTATATTAGTGTTGTGATGGTAGCATTGGCCCCTCTGTAAACTGTATATTAGTTGTTGTGATGGTAGCATTGACCCCTCTGTAAACTGTATATTAGTGTTGTGGATGGTAGCATTGACCCCTCTGTAAACTGTATATTAGTGTTGTGATGGTGCATTGACCCCTCTGTAACTGTATATTAGTGTTGTGATGGTAGCATTGACCCCTCTGTAAACTGTATATTAGTGTTGTGATGGTAGCATTGACCCCTCTGTAAACTGTATATTAGTGTTGTGATGGTAGCATTGACCCCTCTGTAAACTGTATATTTGTGTTGTGATGGAGCATTGACCCTCTGTAAACTGTATATTAGTGTTGTATGGTAGCATTGACCCCTCTGTAAACTGTATATTAGTGTTGATGGTAGCATTGACCCCTCTGTAAACTGTATATTAGTGTTGTGATGGTAGCATTGGCCCCTCTGTAAACTGTATATTAGTGTGTGTTGATGGTAGCATTGACCTCTGTAAACGGTATATTAGTGTTGTGATGGAGCATTGACCCCTCTGGTTAAACTGTATATTAGTGTGTGATGGTAGCATTGACCCTCTGTAAACTGTAGTATTAGTGTTGCTTGGATGGTAGCATTGACCCCTCTGTAAACTGTATATTAGTGATGTGATGGTAGCAATTGACCCCTCTGTAAACTGTATATTAGTGTTGTGATGTAGGCATTGACCCCTCTGTAAACTGTATATTAGTGTTGTGATGGTAGCATTGACCCCTCTGTAAACTGTATAATTAGTTTGTGATGTAGCATTGACCCCTCTGTAAACTGTATATTAGTGTTGTGATTGTAGATGACCCCTCTGTAGACTGTATTAGTGTTGTTGCATGGTAGCATTGACCCCTCTGTAAACTGTATATTAGTTGTTGTGATGGTAGCATTGACCTCTGTAAACTGTATATTAGTGTTGTGATGGTAGCATTGACCCCTCTGTTAAACTGTATATTAGTGTTGTGATGTAGCATTGACCCCTCTGTAAACTGTATATTAGTGTTGTGATGGTAGCATTGGCCCTCTGTAAACTGTATATTAGTGTTGTGATGGTAGCATTGACCCCTCTGTAAACTGTATATTAGTGTTGTGATGGTAGCATTGACCCTCTGTAAACTGTATATTAGTGTTGTGATGGTAGCATTGACCCCTCTGTAAACTGATATATAGTGTTGTGATGGTAGCATTGACCCCTCTGTAAACTGTATATTAGTGTTGTGATGGTAGCATTGACCCCTCTGTAAACTGTATATAGTGTGTGTGATGGTAGCATTGACCCCTCTGTAAACTGTATATTAGTGTTGTGATGGCATTGACCCCTCTGTAAACTGTATATTAGTGTTGTGATGGTAGCATGACCCCTCTGTAAACTGTATATTAGTGTTGTTGATGGTAGCATTGACCCCTCTGTAAACTGTATATTAGTGTTGTTATGGTAGCATTGACCCCTCTGTAAACTGTATATTAGTGTTGTGATGGTAGCATTGACCCTCTGTAAACTGTATATTAGTGTTGTTTGTAGCATTGGCCCCTCTGTAAACTGTATATTAGTGTTGTGATGGTAGCATTGACCCTCTGTAACTGTATATTAGTGTTGTGATGTAGCATTGCCCTCTGTAAACTGTATATTAGTGTTTGTGTGGTAGCATTGCGCCCTCTGTAAACTGTATATTAGTGTTGTTGATGGTTAGCATTGACCCCTCTGTAAACTGTATATTAGTGTTGTGAATGTAGCATCCCTTCTGTAAACTGTATATTAGTTTGTGTCGGGTCATTCCCTCCGCAGGGCAATCAAACAGAGTAGTCATTCCCTCCGCAGGGCAATCAAACAGAGTAGTCATTCCCTCCGCAGGGCAATCAAACAGGCAAAACGTCAGTATAGAGACGAAGTGGAGTCGCAATTCAACGGCTCAGACACGAGACGTATGTGGCAGGGTCTACAGACAATCACGGACTACAAAAAGAGAACCAGTGGACACCGACGTCTTGCTTCCGGACAAGCTTAACACGTTCTTTGCCTGCTTTGAGGATAACACAGTGCCACCGACGCTGCCCACTACCAAGGACTGTGGGCTCTCCTTCTCCATGGCCGACATGAGTAAGACATTTAAACATGTTAACCCTCGCAAGGCTGCCGGACCACACGGCATCCCTAGCCGCGTCCTCAGAGCATACGCAGACCAACTGGCTGGTGTGCTTACGGACATATTCAATCTTTCCCTATCCCAGTCTGCTGTCCTCACATGCTTCAAGATGGCCACCATTGTTGCTGTACTCAAGAGTGCAAAGGTAATTGAACTAAATGACTATCGCCCCATAGCACTCACCTCCGTAATCATGAAGTGCTTTGAGAGACTAGTCAAGGATCATATCACCTCCATCTTACCTGTCACCATAGACCCAGTTCAATTTGCTTACCGCCCCAATAGGTCCACAGACGATGCAATCACCATCAAACTGCACACTTTCCTATCTCATCTGGACAAGAGGAATACCTATGTAAGAATGCTGTTCATTGACTATAGCTCAGCATTCAACACCATAGTACCCTCCAAGCTCATCATTAAGCTCGAGGCCCTGGGTCTGAACCCTGGCCTATGCAATTGGGTCCTGGACTTCCTGACGGGCCGCCCCCAGGTGGTGAAGGTAGAAAACAAAACTTCCACTTCGCTGATCCTCAACACTGGGGCCCCACAAGGGTGCGTGTTCACCCATGACTGCGTGGCCAAGCACGCCTCCAACTCAATCATCAAAGTTGCAGACGACACAACAGTAGTAGGCTTGATTACCAACAACGACGAGACAGCCTACAAGGAGGAGGTGAGAGCTCTGTGAGTGTGGTGCCAGGAAAATAACCTCTCACTCAATGTCAACAAAACAAAGGAGATGATCGTGGACTTCAGGAAACAGCAGAGGGAGCATCCCCCCATCCACATTGACGGGACAGCAGTGGAGAAGGTGGTTCCTCAGCGTACACATCACTGACAAACTGAAATGCTCCACCCACACAGACAGTGTGATGAAGAAGGCGCAACAGCACCTCTTCAACCTCAAGAGGCTGAAGAAATGTGGTTTGGCACCTAAAACCCTCACAAACGTTTACAGATGGACAATTGAGAGCATCCTGTTGGGCTGTATCACCACCTGGTATGGCAACTGCACGGCCCACAACCGCAGGGCTCTCCAGAGGGTTGTGTGGTCTGCACCATGCATCACCGGGGGCCAACTACCTGCCCTCCAGGACACCTACAGCACCCGATGTCACAGGAAGGCCAAAAAGATAATAAAGGACAACAACCACCCGAGCCACTGCCTGTTCACCCCGCTATCATCCAGAAGGCGAGGTGCATCAAAGCGGGGAACAGGGGACTGAAAAACAGCTTCTATCTCAAGGCAATCAGACTGTTAAATAGCCATCACTAGCACAGTGAGGCTGCTGCCTATATACACAGACTTGAAATCATTGGCCACTTTAACAAATGGAACACTAGTCACTTTAATAATGTCACTTTAATAATGTTTACATGTCTTGCATTACTCATCTCATATGTATATACTGTATTCTATTCTATTCTATTCTACTGTATCATAGTCTATGCCGCGCTGACAGTGCTCAGCCATTTATTTATATATTCTTAATTCCATTCCTTACTTAGATTTGTGTGTATTGGGTATATGTTGTGAAATTGTTAGATATTACTTGTTAGATATATCTCCACTGTCGGAACTGGAAGGACACAAGCATTTCACTACAGCACAATAACATCTGCTAAACACGTGTATGTGATCAATAACATTTTATTTTATTTTGAAACACACACCAGCAGTTAGGATCCAAAATTGGATATTAAAACATGTCAAACCAGCCATATCTCACGCCCCTCACCTCTTAACTAAATGGTTACTTGGAGCAGTTAAAACAACAACACGCAACAGGAATAGAAAGAGTTTGGTGGCTGAATATAAAACATATTGTCATCCTATGACATTTCATATTATGACGACTCTCATATTTGTACCGCTTCTAAGTCTCTTAGTCTCTTCCCTCGTAGTCTGTGTGATGTTTGTTCTCCCAGCAAAATGTCAAAGGTGTCTGGCTGTGTATGACCAGGCAGTCAGTGACCATGAAACATTACCGTTACATCACCAGCCAGCCGGGTAAACAGCTCAGGACTCATAAAAGGAAAATGAGATGGGAGGTAAGGAACTATCTGTTCCAGACAGTCTATCCCTGGACAACACTGTCTACAATGTCTGACAATGTCTTTCTTTCTCAAGCACTTTTTACCTTGAACAAAGTAGGCTATCACTACAACACAGCAGCAGTTGGCATTGAGGGACCATCCTGTTACTGACCAGCATAACAATGAGAGAGAAGGTTAGACTGAGTACTGTATGTCCTTGAGGTAAATGACTAGCTAGTACTGAACCAGCCACAATGGAGGAAGGCAACTTTTAAGTAATAACAACTGCAACCGCTCCACAACCTTATTATACTGTCCCATTACTTTATAATGACTATATTATCTTGGAAAAGATAGAAAGGAGAAAGAGCGAATGACGATCTTGCAACAGCAGAACAGTAATATTCATAATCACAACAATAATGAGTGAATTAGAGGCGTGAAGTTTAACATGTTATTCACTGTCCTATCTCCACCATACAGGACTGTGGCTGTATGTATCAAGTGTCTCAGAGTGCTGATCTAGGATCAGGTCCCCTATGTCCATGTCATTTGTGATCTAGAAGGCTAAACTGGTCCTAGATCAGCACTCCTACTCTGAGACGCTTGATACGTGTGAATCCTGGTCTTTAAAACCTCTTAAGGATCCGCCCCTTTTCTTCAATTTTTGCCTAAAATTAACTAAGCTGCATTTGTTCCTGCCCTGCACCCACCCTCACATCACATCAAACCCATTTGTTCCTGCCCTGCACCCACCCTCACATCACATCAAACCCATTTGTTCTCCTCTGCTTCCCACTCTCTATATTCCATCCCTCCTCCTCTCTTCCCCTATCTCTATATCATCCCTCTTCTCTACTTCCCACTCTCTATCATCCCTCCTCCTCTACTTCCCCACTCTCTCTATAATCCATCCATCCTCCTCTACTTCCCCACTCTCTATATCCATTCCCTCTCCTCTACTTCCCACTCTTTATCATCCCTCCTCCTCTACTTCCCCACTCTTTATCCATCCTCTCCTCTACTTCCCACTCTCTATATCCATCCTCCTCCTCTACTTCCCCACTCTCTATATCCATCCCTCCTTCCTCTATCCTTCCACTCTCTATATCCATCCTCTCCTCCTCTACTTCCCCACTCTCTATATCCATCCCTCCTTTCTACTTCCCCACTCTCTATATCCATCCTTTCCTCTACTTCCCCACTCTCTATATCATCCCTCCTCTCTATTTCCCACTCTCTATATCATCCTCCTCCTCTACTTCTCCATCTCTATATCCATCCCTCCTCTCTCTACTTCCCACTCTCTATATCCATCCTCTCCTCTACTTCCCCACTTCTATATCATCCTCCTCCTCTCTACTTTCCCCCTTCTATATCCATCCCTCCTCCTCTACTTCCCACTCTTATATCCATCCCTCCTCCTCTCTACTTCCCCACTCTCTATATCCATCCTCCTTCCTCTACTTCCCCACTCTCTATATCCATCTCCTCCTCCTCTACTTCCCCCTCTCTATATCCATCCTCTTCCTCTACTTCCCACTCTCTATATCCATCCCTCCTCCTCACTTCCCACTCTCTATATCCATCCCTCCTCCTCCTCTACTTCCCATCTCTATATCATCCCTCCTCCTCTACTTCCCCACTCTCCTATATCCATCCCTCTTCTCTATTCCCCACTCTCTATATCCATCCCTCCTCCTCTTACTTCCCCACTCTCTATATCCATCCCTCCTCCTTCTCCCCCACTCTCTATATCCATCCTCCTCCTCTACTCTCCCACTCTCTAATCATCCCTCCCTCTACTTCCCCACTCTCTATATCCATTCCCTCCTCTCTACTTCCCACTTCTCTATATCCATCCCTCCTCCTCCTCTACTCCCCACTCTCTAATATCATCCCTCCTCCTCTACTTCCCCACTCTCTATATCATTCCTCCTCCTCCTCTACTTCCCCACTCTCTAATATCCATCCCTCTCTCCTCTACTTCCCCACTCTCTATATCCATCCCTCCTCCTCTAAACTTCCCATCTCTTATATCCATCCCTCCTCTCCTAACTTCCCCACTCTCTATATCCATCCTTCCTTCCTCTACTTCCCCACTCTCTACTCATCTCCATCCCTCCTCTCTACTCCCCACTCTCCACTTCTCTATTATCCATCCATCCTCCTCTGACTTCCCACTCTCATATATCCATCCCTCTTCTCTACTTTCCCCACTCTTCTACCATCCTCCTCCTCTACTTCCCCACTCTCTATATCCTCCCTTCCTCTACTTCCCCCCACTCTCTAACCATCCTCCTCCTCTACTTCCCCACTCTCTATGTCCATCCCTCCTCTCTACTTCCCCACTTCTCTATATCCATCCCTTCCTCCTCTACTTCCCCGCCCTCTATATCATCCTCCTCTCTACTACCACTCTCTATATCCATCCTCCTTTCTATTCCCCACTCTCTATATCCCTCTCCTCCTTCCTCTACTTCCCCCACTCTCTATATCCATCCCTCCTCCTCTAACTTCCCCACTCTCTATATCCATCCCTCTCTCCTCTACTTCCCGACTCTCTATATCCATCCCTCCTCCTCCTCTACTTCCCACTCTCTATATCCATCCCCCTCTCTACTTCCACTCTCTATATCCATCCCTCCTCCTCTCCACTTCCCCACTCTCTATATCCATCCCTCCTCTCTACTTCCCACTTCCTATATCCATCCCCTCCTCCTCTTACTTCCCCACTCTCTATATCCATCCCTCCTCCTCCTTACTTCCCACTCTCTATATCCCATCCTCCTCTCTACTTCCCCACTCTTCATATCCATCCTCTCCT
>NW_019943351.1:123692-133189 GCF_002910315.2 Salvelinus sp. IW2-2015
CACTCTCTATATCCATCCCGCCTCCTCTACTTTCCCCACTCTCTAATATCCATCCCTCCTCCTCTACTTCCCAGCTCTCTATTATCCATCCCTCCCTACTTAGCTTCCCCACTCTCTATATCCATCCCTCCTCTCTCTTCCCCCATCTCTATATCCATCCCTCCTCCTCAACTTCCCCACTCTCTATATCCATCCTCCTCCTCTACTCCCACTCTCTATATCCATCCCTCCTTCCTCTACTTCCCCACTCTCTATATCCATCCCTCCTCTCTCTATTCCCCACTCTCTATATCCATCCCTCCTCCTCTACTTCCCACTCTCTATATCCATCCCTCTCCCTCTACTTCCCCACTCTCTTATCTATCCATCCTCCTCCTCTCTACTTCCCCACTCTCTATATCCATCCCCTTCCTACTTCCCCAACTCTCTATATCCATCCCTCCTTCCTCTACTCCCCACTCTCTATATCCATCCCTCCTCCTCTACTTCCCCACTCTCTATATCCATCCCTCCTCCCTCTACTTCCCCACTCTCTACATCCATCCCTCCTCTCCTCTACTTCCCCACTCTCTATATCATCCCTCCTCCTCTAACTTCCCCACTCTCTATATCCATCCCTCCTCCTCTACTTCCGCACTCTTTATATCCATCCTCCTTCCTCTACTTCCCCACTCTTATAATCCATCCCTCCTCCCTCTACTTCCCCCTTCTATATCCATCCCTCCTCCTCACTTCCCCACTCTCTATATCATCCCTCCTCTCTACTTCCCCACTTCTAATCCATCCCTCCTCCTCTACTTCCCCAACTCTCTATATCCATCCCCTCCTCTAACTTCCCCACTCTCTATATCCATCCCTCTCCTCTACTTCCCCACTCTCTATATCCATCCTCCTCTACTTCCCCATCTCTATTATCCATCCTCCTCCTCTACTTCCCCACTCTTCTATATCCACCCTCCTCCTCTACTTCCCCACTCTCTATATCCACCCTCCTCCTCTACTTCCCACCTCTATTCCATCCCTCCTCTCTACCCCCACTCTCTATATCCATCCCTCCTTTCTCTACTTCCCCACTCTCTATCCATCCCTCCTCTCTACTTCCTCCACTCCTAATCACCCTCCTTTTACTTCCCCACTCTCTATATCCATTCCCTCCTCCTCTACTTCCCCACCTCTATATCCATCCCTCTCCTCTACTCCCCACTCTCTATATCCATCCCTCCTCCTCTACTTCCCACTCTCTATATCCATCCTCCTCCTCTACTTCCCCACTCTCTATATTCCATCCCTCCTCCTCTCACTCTCCCCACTCTCTATATCCATCCCTCCCCTCTACTCCCCATCTCTATATCCATCCCTCCTCCTCTCCCTCTTATCATTCCTCCCACTTTCCCCACTCTCTATATCCATCCCTCCTCCTCTACTTCCCCACTCTATATCCATCCCTCTCTCTTACTCCCACCTCTATATCCATCCTCCTCTTTACTTCCCACTCTCTATATCATCCCTCCTTCTCTACTTCCCCACTCTCATATCATCCCTCCTCCTCTACTTCCCCACTCTCTATATCCATCCCTCTCCTCTACTCCCCACTCTTATATCCATCCCTCCTCCTCTACTTCCCCACTCTCTATTCCATCCCTCCTTTCTACTTCCCCACTACTCTTATATCCATCCGCCTCCTCCTCTACTTCCCACTCTCTATATCCATTCCCTCTCTTCCTCTACTTCCCCACTCTCTATATCCATCCTCCTCCTCTAACTTCCCACTCTCTATATCCATCCCTCCTCCTCTACTTCCCACTCTCTATATCCATCCCTCCTTCTCTACTTCCCACTCTCTATATCCATCCCTCTCTCTACTTCCCCACTCTCTATATCCATCCCTCTCTCTACTTCCCCACTCTCTATATCCATCCCTCCTCCCTCTACTTCCCCACTCTCTATATCCATCCCTCCTCCTCTACTCCCCACTCTCTATATCCATCCCTCCCTCTACTTCCCCACTCCTAATCCATCCCTCTCTTCTACTTCCCCACTCTCTATATCCATCCCTCCTCTCTACTTCCCCACTCTCTATATCCATCCCTCCTCCTCACTCCCACCTCTTACTATCTCAATCCCTTCCTCCCTCTACTTCCCCACTCCTTTAATCCATCCCTCCTACGTTCCCCATTTCTCTATATTCCATCCCTCCTCCTCTATCTCCCCACTCTTTATATCCATCCCTCCTCCTTCTAACTTCCCCACTCTCAATATCATCCACTTCTCTTCTACTCTCCCCACTCTCTATAATCCATCCCTCCCTCCATCTACTTCCCCATCTTATCTAATATCCAGCCCTCCTTTTCTACTTGCCCACTTCTCTATCCATCCTTCCTTCTACTACTTTCCCACTCTCTATATCCATCCTCCTTTTCTACTTCCCCATTCTCTTTATACCCTCCTATCCACTCTCATTCATCCATCTCCTCTACTTCCCCACTCTCTAATCCATCCCTTCCTCCTCTACTTCCCACTCTCTATATCCATCCCTCCTCCTCTACTTCCCCACTCTCTATATCCATCCCTCCTCCTCTACTCCCCCTTCTATTATCATCCCCTCCTCTACGTCCCCACTTCTATATCATCCCTCCTCTCTACTTCCCCACTCTCTATATCCATCCCTCCTCCTCTACTTCCCCACTCTCTATTATGCCATCCCCTCCTCTCTCAAACTTTCCCCACCTCTCTATGTCCATCCCTCCTTCTCTACTTCCCCACTCTCTATGATCCATCCCTCCTCCTCTACTTCCCCACTCTCTATATCCGATCCCTCCTCCTTCTACTTCCCCACGCTCTATATCCATCCCTCTCCTCCTCTACTTCCCCGCTCTCTATATCCATCCCTCCTCCTCCAGCTACTTCCCCGCTCTCTATATCCATCCCTCCTCCTCCTCTACTCCCCACTCTCTATATCCATCCCTCCTCCTCCTCTACTTCCCCACTCTCTATACCATCCTCCTCCTCCTCTACTCCCACTCTCTATATCCATCCCTCCTCCTCCTCTACTTCCCCACTCTCTATATCCATCCCTCCTCCTCCTTACTTCCCCACTCTCTATATCATCCCTCCTCTCCTCTACTTCCCCACTCTTCTATATCCATCCCTCCTCCTCCTCTACTCCCACTCTCTATATCCATCCCTCCTCCTCTACTTCCCACTCTCTATATCCATTCCCTCCTCCTCCTCTTCTTTTTTGGCAGGTCAGGGTGAGAGAGCAAGCCTGAAGAGCACCTGGCCCTCTGTTAATGCACACACGTATGGACTCACAAACACTCAATCACCACACACACACACACACTCAATCACCACACACACACACACTCAAATCATCACACACCACACACACACAATCAATCACCACACACACACACACCACACACACTCAAATCACCACACACAGCACTCAATCACCACACACACACACAGTCAAGCACCACACACACCACACACACACACACACACACACACACACACACACACACACAACACACACACTTAGGGGATATTAATAGGGTTTATTGTTAGGTTTAATTCAGTCATTGTCTCATGCATTCATTCCTATTGTCCCATTCATTTATTAATAAAATTATGATGAATGGCATAGATTCGTTAGCAATGTCAGTTGGACAACATTGTTGGACAGCTAACGATCCAATTCAATTTTTAAATAACATACATCAAATATCACATACACATACACATAGAGAATAATGTTGGAATACTGTGTGTAGGCTACTGCTCTAGATGTGTTGAGTGCAGAAGAACTGTTTATCAGAGAACACTGTGATTCCCACTCTCTTTTTACCCTCTTCCTCCTTGGCGCTCATCTAATTCAGAACCATCATTTGGGTTGCTTGAAAATTGGTGCTGTGAGAAACAAATGGGTATTGATTTGATGTGATGAGGTGGTGCAGGCAGGAACAAATGGTTTTGATGTGATGTGAGGTGGGTGCAGGGCAAGGAACAAATGGGTTTGATGTGATGTAGTGGGTGCAGGGCAGAACAAAGGGTTTGATGTGATTTGAGGTGGTGCAGGGCAGGGCAGGAACAAATGGGTTTGATGTGATGTGAGGGGTGCAGGGCAGGACAAATTGGTTTGATTTGAATGTGAGGGTGGGTGCAGGGCAGAAACAAATGGTTGATGTGATGTTGAGTGGGTGCAGGGCAGAACAAATGGTTTGAGTGATGTGATGTTGAGGGTGGGTGCAGGCAGAACAAATGGGTTGATTGATGTGAGGTGGGTGCAGGCAGGAACAAATGGGTTTGATGTGATGTGAGGGTGGGTGCAGGGCAGAAACAAATGGTTTGATGATGGTGAGGTGGTTGCAGGCAGAGGAGGAGGGATGGATATAGAGAGTGGGGAAGTAGAGGAGGAGGGGGGATGGATATAGAGAGTGGGGAAGCAGAGGAGGAGGGGGGATGGCAGGTCGTCTACTCTTGGGATAGAGTTTTGTGAGTTTTGCATTGCGTTTAATGTAGCAGAGAGCCACCAGAGAGCGAACACATCCTCCCAACAACAGCTACACACAGCAGAGAGAGCAAGAGAGAGCAAGAGAGAACGAGAGAGTGAGCAAGAAAGAGAGAGATAGAGGTAGAGAGCGGGGTGTTTGTATTGAAATTAGAGGGGATGAGTGTGTGACAGAGAAAGCAAGAGAGAGGGGGATAATAGATATTACAGTGATACCACCTGGAGGATATTTAGTGAATTTAATAACGTTAAATGACATCAGTTTATTGTATTTTTAGATTGATGGCTGGGAACAGGAGCTGAGGCGCGCACACACAAACAACTCTCCCTCTTTCTCGCTCTCTCTCCCTTTATCTCTCTACCATCTCCTATCAACATATCTCCTTCTCTCCCCCTTCCTCATTCCATCTCTCCACCTCCCCCATTCCCCCCACTTCATCCCTCCCTCCCATCTCCCTGTATACTATAGGCCTACACACAGTCAATAAGAGAGAGAGTGAGAGAGAGGGTTGGGACTATGAATCAAATGCAATCAAATTTATTTATATAAGGTCTCCCTTTTTTAATAACAACATTTGTCATTAAGGAGCAGCCATGTTGTCCATCTAATTGAATGATTCATGGTTCTCAGGACTGCATTTGACTAATTGAACAGAGAGGCTTCCCACTGGGCACACACTGGTTGAATCAACGTTGTTTCCATGTCATTTTAATGAAATCACGTTCAACCAATACCAAATAGATGTTGAATTGACGTCTGTGCCCATTGGGTTGGCTTTGAATTGAATCCTGTTGGATTCTTTTTTTGGAGACAAATTGTCAGTTTCCATGAATAGTTGGCATGATATAATGTCGCCGGAGGGGATGGCTGACGTTTTACGGGCTCCTAACCAACTGTACTATTGTGTTGTTTTTTTGTTAATTTTTTGTAATTCATTTTGTACATAATGTTGCTGCTATTGCGGCAGGTAGCTAGTGGTTAGACT
The DNA here is from genome assembly GCF_002910315.2 of Salvelinus sp. IW2-2015. NCBI lineage: Eukaryota > Metazoa > Chordata > Actinopteri > Salmoniformes > Salmonidae > Salvelinus > Salvelinus sp. IW2-2015. The sequence continues at coordinate 129,192 of NW_019943351.1, forward strand.
GTTGGACTAGTAACCGAAAGCTTGCAATATCAAATCCCAGAGTAGACAAGGTAAAAAAACAAAAAACATCTGTTGTTTTTCCCCTGAACAAGGCAGTTAACCCACTGTTCCTAGGCTGTCATTGAAAATAAGGATTTGTTCTTAAAACTGACTTGCCTAGTTAAATAAAGGTAAAATGAAAAATAAAAATGATGACTAAAAGAGCTTCTGGACATCAGAACAGCGATTACTCACCTGTAACTGGATGAAGATTTTTTCTTTAATGAGTCGGACGTGAAGGATTTACTACTTTGTCGAGACGAGGCCCAAATCCCCGTTATAAGCGTGAAGAAAATAAGGAGAAAAAGGGGTAGAAGGGCGGGGTGCCTTGTAAGAATTTGCAGATGAGTAGGTAAACCACCACTACTCTTGGTATTATTGGCCAACGTGCAATCATTGGAAAACAAACTGGGCGATCTACGATTAAGACTATCCTACCAACGGGACATTAAAAACTGTAATATCTTATGTTTCACCGAGATGTGGCTGAAAGACGACACAGATAATATAGATCTGGCTTGCGTTCTGCGTGTATCGGCAGGACAGAGCAGCTATGTCTGGTAAGACGAGGGGCGGGGGTGTGTGTTTGTCAATAACTGCTGGTGCTCGATGTCTAATATTAAAGAAGTCTCAAGGTATTGCTTGCCTGAGGTAGAATAACTCATGATAAGCTGTAGACCACACTATCTACCAAGAGAATTCTCATATATATTATTTGTAGCCGTATATTTACCACTACAAACCGATGCTGGCACCAGACCGCACTCAATGAGCTGTATAAGTGTAACGGCTGTCGTCCTCTTCTTCCTCTGAAGAGGTGTAGCAAGGATCGGACCAATACGCAGCGTGGTAGGTGTCCATGTTTTAATAGGGAAAACTGAACATGAACACAAATACAAAAACAATAAACGTGAACAAACCGAAACAGTCCCGTGTGGCACAAACACTGACACAGGAAACAATCACCCACAAAATACCCAAAGAACATGTCTGCCTAAATATGGTTCCCAATCAGAGACAACGATAAACACCTGCCTCTAATTGAGAACCAATCTAGGCAACCATAGACTTACATAAACACCTAGATTGAACACAACCCCATAAATCTACAAAAAAAACCTAGACAGTACAAACACCCTAGACGAGACAAAAACACACACACCCCCCTCGTCACACCCTGACCTAACCAAAATAATAAAGAGAACAAAGAATACTCAGGTCAGGGCGTGACAATAAGGCCATGAGCAAACAAGAAAATGCTCATCCAGAAGCGGCGCTCCTAGTGGCTGGGGACTTTAATTTTAATTTCTACCAGCATGTCACATGTGCAACCAGATGGGGAAAAAACTCTAGCCCACCTTTACTCTACACACAGAGATGCATACAGCTCTCCCTCGTCCTCCATTTGGCAAATCTGACCATAATTCTATCCTCCTGATTCCTGCTTACAAGCCAAAACTAAAGAAGGAAGTACCAGTGACTCGCTCAGTACGGAAGTAGTCAGATGATGCGGATCCTACGCTACAGGACTGTTTTGCTATCACAGACTGGAATATGTTCTGGGATTCATCCGATGGCATTGAGGAGTATACCACCTCAGTCACTGGATTCATCAATAAGTGCATCGACGACGTTGTCGTCACAGTGACCGCATGTACATTTCCCAACCAGAAGCCCTGGATTACAGGCAACATCCGCACCGAGCTAAAGGCTAGAGCTGCCACTTTCAAGGAGCGGGCCACTAATCCAGACTCTTAAAAGAAATCCCGCTATCCACTCAGACAAACCATCAAATAGGCAAAGTGTCAATACAGTACTAAGATTGTATCCTACTACACCGGCTTTGACACTCGTCGGATGTGGCAGGGCTTGAAAACTATTATGGACTACAAAGGGAAACGCAGCCGCGAGCTGCCCAGTGATGCAAGCCTACCAGACGAGCTTAATACCCTTTGCTTTGAGGCAAGCAACACTGAAGCATGCATGAGAGCACCAGCTGTTATGGACGACTGTGTGATCACGCTCTCTGTAGCCGATGTGAGCAAGACCTTTAAACAGGCCAACATTAACAAAGCTGCGGGGCCAGACAGATTACCAGGAAGTGTACTGCGAGCATGATCTGACCAACTGGCAAGTGTCTTCACTGACATTTCAACCTCTCTCTGACGGAGTCTGTAATACCAACATGTTTCAAACAGACGACCATATTCCCTGTGCGCAAATAAGCGATGGTAACCTGCCTAAATGATTACTGCCCGTAGCACTCACGTCGGTAGCCATGAAGTGCTTTGAAAGGCTGGTCATGGCTCACATCAACACCATCATGCCAGAAACCCTAGACCTACTCCAATTCGCATACCGCCCCAACAGATCCACAGATGACGCAATCTCAATAGTACGCCACACTGCCCTTTCCCACCTGTACAAAAGGAACACCTATGTGAGAATTATGTTCTTTGATTACAGCTCAGCATTCAACACGATAGTGCCCACAAAGCTCATCACTAAGCTAAGGACCCTAGGACTAAACACCTCCCACTGCAACTGGATCCTGGACTTCCTGGCAGGCCGACCCCAGGTGGTAAGAGTAGGCAACAACACATCTGCCACGCTGATCCTCAACACTGGGACCCCTCAGGGGTGCGTGCTTAGTCCACTCCTGTACTCCCTGTTCACCCACGACTGCGTGGCCAAGCACGACTCCAACACCATCATTAAGTTTGCTGATGACACAACAGTGGTAGACCTAATCACAGACAATGATGAGACAGCCTATAGGGAGGGGGTCAGAGACCTGGCAGTGTGGTGTCAGGATAACAACCCCCCCCCCCCCCCCCGCATAAACACACACACACACACACTGTACTCCCATCCTGTGGCTGTGTGGCTATTGGAGGTCCAACTGAAATGTGTTTTGTGTTCCCTATAGAGATCAGAAAGAGCTGCTGTCTGATTGGCTGCAGACATACAGTTGAACTAGCCCCCAGCACACAAACATAATTACTGGTTCTAATCCAATCACACAGACCCACCATGATTACGTGCACCCACACACAATCACATCACAAAGATATGGACAGGGAGGGAGAGGAGGGAGGGAGAGGAGGAGGGAGAGAGAGAAAGAGGGAGATAGATGAGGTAATGCAAAGGGATTTGGAAACTGGACTACGGGAGACGAGAGAAAAACAGGAGAAAAACTAAACATTTAGTGTGTGTGCGTTTGTGTGTATTTGTGTGTGTGTTTTTGTGTGTATTTGTGTGTGTGTGTTTGTGTGTATTAATGTGTGTGGGTGTGTGTGTTCAAATAAGGAGGAATGACATGACTGAGATAAATATTAGTGAAGGCTAATTCAGTAGTGTTTTTGTGACAGCGTGGTGTGAGCCCAGCATGAACACAGACACCACTGTAAACCTCTGACAAGGTCCATTACACACACACACGGACAGGCTGCTGTTCCTCTGGCTCTGAGCTTAAAGATACAAAGAGAGTGAAGGGATGGTGTTGCATTATAATACACACAGTAACACTAGGATCTGTCTGACACGATGCAGCAGAGAGAATAGCAGTGTTAGGACAGAAACATAGGGCAGGTAGTTCATATGAGAATAACATTCTCTGTTACGTCTTCATAAACAACAATCTCTAATCTTATAAATGAATTACAAGCTACATCTACCATGGAAGAACAAAGCGTTGTTATCAATTTGTTCTTCCATAGCCTTAACACATATTTTAGTATTGAAATATGATCAAACATGCTATTTCCATGTGCTGTATTCTGTCTGCACATTGTAGCCCAGTCAGACAGACAATACCAGCTGCTGTCAGCAGGCCCACCAGGCTATAGCAGGCCCACCAGGCTATAGCAGGCCCACCAGGCTATAACAGGCCCACCAGGCTATAGCAGGCCTATAACAGGCCCACCAGGCTATAGCAGGCCCACCAGGCTATAGCAGGC